>NW_024720226.1:55000-360000 GCF_018991925.1 Homarus americanus
TCGTCTAGCTCCGACATCCTCTTCTCTCTCTTCCTCCTCCTCCTCCTCCAGCCTTTCTCATTCTCCATCTTCGTAATCTTCCTCCTCCTCCTCCATCTACATCCCGAGTTCCCTCACAGCAGTACAAAAGTTCCTCAGATATTGGCAATTTGGTCGTCGATTTACTCCAAGGTTCAGGACTCAGCCGTCGTGGGTCTGTGATGCTGGTGGGGACTTGTACCCATCTAAGCACCAGTCAAACGGTCCCGGTCCTAACAGACCCCAGTACCTAATGGGCCCCTACTTATCCTAACCATGAATTATGAAGTCATGACCTAACGGGTTCCTGTTCATATTAACTTGATTTATAATGGGACGTAATGTTAATGGTTAGGTTAGGTTAGTGTGATGACCGTCAGTATTGGGGTCAATTTAGAATGGTTCTGTGTGACCTACAACCCGAATGATTGGGTTTCAGAGACATTCGCACGACTCAATAACTGCGAATTTTTACATCTCTTTTGATAACAGAGAGTTACGTGGGTTCTTTTATCTCCAGTTAAAGAGAAAACGAAAGCAAACAAGCCTGTGAGACTCCTCCCCACCCCCGTCCCGGTCTATAGGATCTTACCCTGGTGATTGACGTCATCGTGTGAGACATCGCAGGAAATACCTGTTATTTTTTTAAGCGTTTCAGTGATTGGTGGTGTAGTGTGTGATATAACAGATGCTCCCTCGTCCCTCACCTGTGAGGCACGAGGGAGTCTTCGAATCTTGATGTGTGAGCGTGTGTGTAAATATAAATAATAAAACACTTTGTAAAATAAAAAAATAAAAGATGGAGGGGCGACAGGGAAATACACTATCAACCTACAGTTCAGGGAAAATAATGCCAATTTTTCGTGAACGATCCGTATTGTCCTTTATGAGGTTAAGGTTCTCCTAAACGCATCCACATATATATATATATATATATATATATATATATATATATATATATATATATATATATATATATATATATATATATATATATATATATATATATATATATATATATATATATATATATACGCACACACCTGTTTGCGTGTGTCGACATCAATCGTCGCATGAAAAGTTTCTCCCGTAATTTTGTTTCTTTTCATATTTCAGACCACAAATCCCCAAATTTGCGGTCTTAGTGCAGCTAAATCAAAATGAAAAATACGTGTCCACGAGAGGAAAAGAGTTAAAAAAAAAACATTGCTCCCACTTTTTACGCATCGGTTACCACAAACTCGCAGCGGCCTCAGCGGGTGTTGAGTCAAAATGAAAATACGATTCACTATGAAAATATAACTTTCCATAAACAACAACAACAACAGAAACTCGACATTACGAAATAGTTTGGAGACCTTTTCTTGAAGGAGTACACGGCTAAAGGTGACTGTCTGAGACCTGCAACCTTTAATTCTTACGAGGAGTCTCTCTCTCTCTCTCTCCCCGCAGTACAGCACCATCTGGTCAGCCTTCTTCTTTTACGACAGTCTTTCAACTCTCACATTCTCATCACTGCTTGTTCTTCTCCCCCAACACACGCCACCTGATGCTTGCAAGCATCGCAGTTTTTTCCAGGTTGTGCAGGTGTGGAGGCGTTGTAGGTGCGGAGGCGTTGCAGGTGTGGATGTGTTACAGGTGTGAATGTGGTGTGAATGTGTTGCAGGTGTGGAGGTGCTGCAGGTGTAGAGGTACTGCAGGTGTGGAGGTACTGCAGGTGTGTAGGTGCTGCAGGTGTGGAGTAGATGTGTTTTCTTCTACTCTTTATCCTGTTACGTAATGTATAGTATGTGAGGAGTTATGTAGGAGGAGAGGAGCAAGGGGGGAACGGAGGAGGGGGTAGAGGAGGAGGTGAAGAGAGACTAACGGATGAGAAAAAAGAGGAAGAAAAGCAAATCTATCTCTCTCTCTCTCTCTCTCTCTCTCTCTCTCTCTCTCTCTCTCTCTCTCTCTCTCAAAAAAGTGGTTCAGTAAGTTTGGAACTCTTATAATAGTGTTAAAGAGAAGACACACAAAAATAATAATTTGTATTGACTCTGGTAAGTGTTGAGAGAGTAAGGTCGGACTTCCATAAAAATGAAAGTCAAAGAATTTTTTTTTTTGGGGGGTGGGGGGAGAAAATCTAGTTCCAACACTCTCTTTCTCTATGTTTACGTCTCTTTCTCCTCTGTTCTATTTATTTTGTTTTGCTATCACTTCATTTAGTATATTTCTCTTTCTTTCAATTTCTGTTTGTCTGTTCCTTTCTCCTCCCCCTCTCTCTCTCTATCTATCTATGTTTTACCCCTTCCTTTCTTTCTCTCACTCACTTTAATCTCTTCCTTTCTTTAAATCTCCATCTTTCTCGTTCCCTTTTTTTTATTTTATATCTTTCACTTTCTGTTTCGATTTCCCTTTATCTTCACTCTTTCCTTTCCCTTCGTTCTCTCTTTTTCTCTCTGTCACTTTCGATTTATTTCTTCATCCCTTTACCCTTTCCCCTTTCTTCCTCTCTCTCTCTCTCTCTCTTACCCTTTTTATTTCTTCCTGTTTTCGTCCCTCCCTCACTCACTTTTTACTCTTTCTTTCGTTTTCCACTTTCTATTTAGTTATCTCTCTCTCTCTCTCTCTCCCTTTACATCTCTCTCTTTCCTCCCCTCCTCCACTACGTTTTCTTTCTCCTACTTTCGCTTTCCTTTCACCACCCATTTCTCTTTCTTCATCAATCTTTTCTCTCTCTCTCTCTCTCTCTCTCTCTCTCTCTCTCTCTCTCTCTCTCTCTCAGTAACTAAGGAAATATTGCCAATGTAAAGAAACATCATAATATCTCTAAGGGTTCCCTGGCGCGGGTGTTACATTTTTACGGCGTTCACAAACATGAAGTGATGTGGCTTTTAAAAGTGTGCCGAGCCTTTAAGACCAGCGGGCCTTCCTCATGATACCTCCCGGAAGAGTATGGTCGTATCTCTCTCTCTCTCTCTCTCTCTCTCTCTCTCTCTCTCTCTCTCTCTCTCTCTCTCCATTACCAGGACCTTGAGAGATATAAATCACCTCCAAACTTCAACACCGGAGTCAGGGAGTCATATTCCTCTCTCATTCCAACTACTTAAACAACCTTGTACTCGAGATCCAGAGCTGCATCAAGGACGAGCTGAAACCCCCCAGTACTCTTGATCAGAGATGTGTTATATTCCTTATCCTTGAACCTCATATGGAAGGAGAGTTTTACCGGGGATGTGTCAAGATCCTATTTCTCTAGTTGCATATACTGAGGCTAGACAGCTTGATTAGGGATGTGCCACAGCTTTAATTATTCGCTGGATGGAATATTTAAGGTGTGTGTGTGTGTGTGTGTGTGACAAGTGACTAAAGTAAACAGTATTCTACAACAAGTAAAACAACCCTAAGTACACCAACAATAACACAGTCTAAAAACAAATATGATTATACATTACTAATATGTAAATGGACTTGAGCTTAAAATAACCCTGATATAATTCACCCCCATAGAGCAGGTAAGTGAAATTGAGTTTGGAGAGCAATTTGCATATAAGAAGTTGGTGCACAAAAGTCATCTTATGGCTAATGGACTCTGTAATACCATCATGAGGGAGTGCGTATGGGGTGAAGTCCCTCAGCACCTTCACAAAGAAGACGAGTTCTCATTCACGTCACAGTCATCTTCAAGAGTTTTCAAGTGTGTTGCTAAAAACTCGCGAGAGATTTTTTACGACACTCTGGGGAATTTTTCCATCAAGTTTGTCACTCTTGTACAGCCTGGCAATCTTCTGGTGACGAGTGTGTGTGTGTGTGTGTGTGTGTGTGTGTGTGTGTGTGTGTGTGTGTGTGTGTGTGTGTGTGTGTGTGTGTGTGTGTGTGTGTGTGTGTGTGTTCTAGGGGAGGGGGGACTAGGAGGATGAGGGTTGAGGGAGGAAGCGAGAAGTGTGTGGATAAGGAGAGGTGAAGGTGAGGGAAGAAGTGAAGAGTGGGGAGAAGAGAGGTGTGAGGGAAAGGAACAGTTGAAGATGGGAGTAGAGTGGTGAGGGGAAGGAGGAGATGAGGGGAAGAAGGAAGTGAGGCGAAGATGGAGGCAAGAAAGCTTTTTTTTTTACAGATTTCATTAGTAACACGACCATTAAAATTATATATATATATATATATATATATATATATATATATATATATATATATATATATATATATATATATATATATATATATATATATATATATATATATATATATATATATATATATATATATATATATATATATATATATATATATATATATATATATATATATGTATTTCACGTAGATCCACAAGGAAAACGTGGATAAGATAAATCTTGATAAAATCACACGGGAAAAGGGAAACAACGGAGCACCTTAGCTTTCGTCTTTATTCAAGACATCTTCAGAGGCAACTCTCTGTCCATGTAATCCAGTTGCCTCTGAAGACGTCTTGAATAAAGAAGCTAACGTAATATATATATATATATATATATATATATATATATATATATATATATATATATATATATATATATATATATATATATTAACTTCTTCCTTAATAACTACGAAAAACAAGCGCGCAAAAATATGTTAAAATCACAATCGTGGTTTCAGACCACGGGATTTCGATCAAAGTTGAGTTTTTCGTAACTTTATTCAAAAGAGGAAAACTTGGGGAACTTGGTGCCAGTGTGTGAAGGTGTCAGGAGTTGATTCAGAAGTTAGGTAAGTTTGTGTGTCACTGGTGAGAGGTGTGGCGGGCGAGAGCTGTGAGTGGAGTTAGGTGTTGACTTTTTCTTTGAAGTTTATTATTATTATTATTATTATTATTATTATTATTATTATTATTATTATTATTATTATTATTATTATTATTATTATTATTATTATTATTATTATTATTATTATTATTATTATTATTATTATTATAGCTTCGTCTCTCACCCCCTCCTCTTCCATTATTCTTGATTATTCATGCCGCCTCCTTTTTCTTCCTCACTTAGACGGGAAGACTTTCGAGGTGTTGGATCTGACCAGCAGCGGCATCGAGTCAGTGGAGGAGGGGGCCTTCGACGGCTGCCAGGAGCGTCTTAATCTGCTGAGACTTACCACTAACCATCTCAAGGTCTTCCCCTTCAAGGATCTGCCTCTGTACCCTAGGCTCGAGGTATGGAGAGAGAGAGAGAGCATTTCTAACACATTCCTTAAGTCATCCAAATCATCAGCTTCTCCTCTCAGTATAATGTACCTTGGGTTCCTCTTTACCAATATGAGTTATTATTACTATGGGCGAATGTAACTAATAAGAAAATGTTATATATTTTTACTGTAACTTAAGAACACCCAATTTATTACTATTCCTGGGCTAAGACCATTTCTGTAAACATCCCATGAGGAAAATAAGTTATTGTCAAGAGGAGGAGGTTGTCATTAAAGATGGGTTTTGTGCATGTTTTATCTTATACAAGACCAGATAACACACAACTGTATTAATAAGCATAAAATATAAATGCAACACTCGCCAAGAATCATAAGCGATGATCTCCCCACACACACCTCGTTCCGTATTGTTCTCAGTTGTTAAGTATAGTTGATACATCTGAATCATTATTGAGTGTTTTGCTATAATATCTAGACATGTTTATCGCCCCAGAGACACACAAGGAAGACAATAATCAGCGTCTCTGAGAGATTGATTAATATGCTTGTGAAATTTTAAAATAAAATTAAATAAAATGCTAACGGTGAAATTAGAGTTCAAAATATTTCCGTATTACAAAAATATATGATAAAACGGAAGTGAAAAAGTTTATTTTAAATTTGTTTGATTTCGAGGACTGTGGTTTGTGATAGAATAAAAGAGAAAAAACTTTTCCATTAAATGGACTTACTTTCTTTTCGGTAAAAAATCGTAAACCGGCCTTTTTTTAGTTACATCGATAATGGCGCGACGTATCGACACTCAAAAATACCGGAGCTGAAATGTTTACAAGCCAAAATCTATGTATCTGACAACTTTGATTAAAAAATAGATTTAAAAAAGTTACCGAGAGAAAAGTTCTTTTTTTCCTCCTAAATCATAAATTAAAAGATCATTTATCTTTCCTATTCTGAGTGAAAAAACAACCTAGGAACTTTATCTTCATGGTAAACAGTTTCCTTGTAATTCAGTTTACAAATTAATAAATTACACTGGATTTTGATCAAGTGTTTCATTGTATTAACGAATTATCGGAGGTTCAGAGGTTGCTAGATGGTATTTTCTGAGCCCATGTATGCAGAGGCAACTTTAATAGTGTGTATATGTGTGTACAGGAGATGTACACATATAGACACACTATTAACGCTTCATACAAATAAAGGCTAAAAAACATCACACCTTTATATATATATATATATATATATATATATATATATATATATATATATATATATATATATATATATATATATATATATATATATATATATATATATATATATATATAGACAACCTTCTCGTGTGGTGCTCCTCCAAGTGTCACGGTGTGGAGTAATCGTCTCCCAGGTGAGGGGGTCGATTTGGCACTTTTTGGCTCTTTAGTTGCCCGCCAGCACTGCGTTTACTATTCGTTAGGTGACTGTAATGTAGCTGCTTTGGCAGTCTACTGTTGTCCATGCGGGTAACATGGCCAGTACAGCGTAGTTGCTCATGGAAAATGGTAGCCTCGATGCTTCTACAGTTGGTGTCAGCAAGAATACTGGTATTTGTTCTCTTGTCTTCCCAGCGAACTTGGAGGATAGAACGTGGACTAAGTTGGTGAAAGTTTTCAAGTGCCTTGGGGTGCCTCCTGAATGTGACCCATGTCGCACTGTCATATAGCAGGGTGGGCAGGACCACTGCTCGATATACGTGCAGCTTTGTGGATAATTTCAGCTCCCTACAGCTGAAGACACGATTTTCGGAGTCCGTGCAAGGCTTGAGATGCACATCTGATCCGATGCTGCATCTCTTCATCGATGTCTGCGGTGGTGGACAGGTGGGAGCCGAGATACCGAAAGTGGGCAACATTAGAGAGGGTAGTACCGTTAAGTTGGATGGATGGCGGAGGTGTGGCTGAAGGGGCAGGCTGAAAGAGAATCTGAGTCTTACGTACATTCATCTTAAGGCCGAACTGTGCATACTCATCTGCGTAGGTGTTCAGGATCTCCTGTAGGTCGCGTTCAGTGTGAGCGACAAGGGTGAGGTCGTCTGCATACTGAAGTTCAGTGATGAAAGCTGCCGACACCTTTGTTCTTGCCTGGAGTTGTCTTATGTTGAAAAGACCCTTCATCAAGTACCGGATGTCCACCCTGCCGGCTAAATTTGCTCTGGCACGTGTAAGGAAGGCAGCCAAGGAAATGGAAAAGAGAGTTGGTGCCAGTACACACTCTTGTTTAACCCCCGTTTGGATGGGAAGAACTCAGATTGGGTGCCATTGTGCCGGACACTGCCGTTCATGCCATCGTGGAGTTGCCCCACAATGGCCATGAATTTTGGTGGGCAGCCAAAACGGCTGAGGGTCCACCAGAGGGCTTCCCTGTTGACTGAGTCGAAGACCTTCGTTAGGTCGATGAAAGCCATGTACAGGTCACGACGCTGTTCTCTGCACTTTTCCTGTATCAGACGGGCAGCAAAGATCATGTCAGTGGTGCCACTTGATGGTCTAAAGCCACATTGAGATTCTGGGAGGAAGTTTTCCGCCTCAGGAAGAAGTCTGTTTAGGAGGACTGGGGGCGATAATATTGCCAGCTACGGACAGCATCGAAATCCCGCGGTAGTTGCCACAGTCTGACCACACACACACACACACACACACAGGAATTAAAGGTCAAGGAACACAAAAACAATATTTACGACGATAATTTGCACGACATTAATGAAACTTTGACCTCAGGTCAGCGTTGAGTGTCATGGGGGTCTTGTAAAAACCTTTCGGCAGAGAACATTCAATTTAGCGGTTCATAAGGACCAGAGCTCGATGGTCCGGTCTGCTAGTGTCTACGATAACCAATTTTAACTTATGACCACTGTTAGTGTTTAGCTTGTGTAGCTGTTTAAGTCTCAGTTACTGTTAACGTAAAGTAATTTTATTTTATGAGTCTTCCTAAGTATCTATGCAAGTACTGTTTTCGTGTTTGAGATTTGTAAGTGTCAAGGTTAAGCAGATTTCGCTTATTCATTTTGTAAATAACAAGTTTAAGTAACCTTTATATACTTCTTCATATGGTCAAGCTAAGAAACTACCACAGCCAATCTGTCATCAAGGAAAAACTGTTACACCTGTATTGAATAATTAATCAAAGGTAAGCTTGACTCCATATACCTGGATGAAAAAACCGAAATTCGGCAGACGTGATTCTAGACGGCTGCACTAGGGGGAAACTCCGTCCCTTCTCTAGCATTTTTATTCCCTATTAACTTAGCCAAAGAGGTCATATAATCCCTGCCCAATTACATTTCCCCATTCTGCCCTACCAGATGCCTCCTCTCTCACCACCTCTTTTCCCTAACACTGACGCCAATTCCCCCCACCTTATCTCCCCATCCGCTAGTCCCCAGACCTCATCTCCCCCATTCTTCCCTTCACCATCAGAAGCTTCTATCCCCATCCCCATCTCTAACATCAAATGGACCTTGAGTTGCCTGACGATAATTGCATCTGCAGAAGGCCCTCCCCCATCATCTACCTCCCATCCTATACACTATTCCTCCATCCATCCCGCCTTTAAGCCCCCCATCCTGTCCATCATGTCCCCCATCATGGACCTGTCTACACCCATCATTGACTAGTGTACCCTTTCAGACACTCGCCTTGGGGGGTAACGAGCTAGAGAGCCTTGAGGAGCTGGTGGGTCTACCTGAGCTGCCCCTCAAGGTCCTGTACCTGGGCAACAATCGCATTTCTGAGCTACACCCTGAAAACTTTCTCTCAGGTGAGTCAACACAAGACAACAACAATAATAATAATAATAATAATAATAATAATAATAATAATAATAATAATAATAATAATAATAATAATAATAATAATAATAATAATGTTTATATTAATAAAACATAAATGTAGTAGTAATAACAACAACAACAATAATAATAATAATAAAATAATTATTTATGACAATTAGAGAAATTAGGACAACAATAATATTAATGTTAATCATTATTTAATATATCGATGAGATAGTTGAGTGAGAATGAGTAGGGACCCGTCGAGGGAAGAACGGAATATCCGACGTCCTCCCTCGATGGCTCTCAATAACGTCTTCCTCTAGTCAGGGTTATCAAACTACTGCCCGCAATTGGTGGCCAGAGAGCCGCTTACTTAATGCTTAACTCTGCACTAAGTGATGTGACTTCCCGTGGACACACCTTATCACGTGCTCTGAACATGCTACCTCATAGCTAGTGGAAAGTTACAGGGGGTGATGGTTATACAAGTCTAATGTAATTAACCCAGTTATACTTTTGCCTATAAGACAGGGGCTAATACAACTATCTGACTCACTTACTCATTGACTCACTTTCACACTGACTCACTTACTCATTAATATATGCATTTATTCATTTTGTAACTCATGAGGCTAATGTATTCAGTAATTCTTATTTATTTAAAAAAATGACTAATTCACTTTAGCGCGTACTCATTCACTATCTTATTCAGTCACACACACATACTCACACGATAATTTACTCATCCACTCATACTTTTATTCATTAACACACTCACACTCTCACTCACACACCCCCTCGCCCACTCACTCACTCACTCACTCACTCACTCCATAAACTTCTAAGTCAAGCATAATAATTTCAATTCTGCGTTAACGACACCATAATTAATTAGCAGTATTTAATGAGCCAATTAGTAACACCTGTCTCAACCAAAGGTAAACCGGTTATTAGTAAGAAGTTCCTCAGTATGCTTTACAGATTAAATAATGTACCTTTGTTTATTAATCCACAAAATGACTGTTTAAAATGATAATTAATTATTATCAATGTATTTAACGAGCTAACGGTAATTATTTATATCTCTATTTAACAAGCAATTAATTACCTCTCTATTTAAACAACTAATTATCTTATGCTTCAGTTGTAAATAAAAAACAAAAATATTATTAAAACACTGTACCATAATTGATCTTTAATGTACTCGATGTGTTTTTTTTTTATCTGTCATTCAATAAAAAAAAAATACTGGGATTAAACTAACATCTTTTTGGTTATCGTATATTATTAAACATTTCACAATTATTGGCTGTGATAATTGATAGCCCAGGTACAATAGAAACGTCCCGAATATCGATGTGCCAATTACAGAGGGATTATACAAATGGGACCAGAAAAGACTTTGATTTAGTATCGAATTCTGAATTATTGACGTTACCCAAACACGAATCTGACAACAAGAACAACCAATACAGTTTCAAAATCAATTTAGGATCAATTAGAGAGGATTTGTCTTCTATACTATTTTAGTGAGTTTATTTAAGTAATCTAGAATTCAAGCTAAATTATTTATAAAAAAAATATATTGTATCAAAATCCGCGTAAAATTGTGTGCTGACGGTGTGTGTATGAAGGGATGGAGGTGATGTGTGTGTGTGTGTGTGTGTGTGTGTGTGTGTGTGTGTGTGTGTACTGTCTGAGATGAGAGGGTTAAAATATAGAGAGAGAGAGAGAGAGAGAGAGAGAGAGATTTTAACTTTGAGAAATTTTATGGATCTCTACTCTACACACCTCTGTCTGTCCATTCAGCCATTCATCTGTCAGTAGGTTTGTCTGGGAATCCATCCATAAAACTGTCTTTGCAGTTTACGAACATAATGAAGACTTCACGAATCATAAGTATTTTAACGAGAATGATTTCGATGGTCAGCGTTTGACCCAGTTTGACCTCAGCCCGACTATTAAATTTGACATAAACACTTTCAAAACAGTACAGTGGTTATAGAGAATACATAACAACTGGCCAATAAACGAACAGAACCTCCTTAACCTGAACCATTTATGATACGTCAAGTGAACACAAGATCTATAATGACTGTGATATTACTGCTGTGGCTCCGTGTATAATTAGCGTATTATATATTACCTATAATTAGTAATATGATTAACCTTCTAATTAATGTCGTGGTGGCGCTATACGGTATTCGGCACTCGGCATGTCTTCATCACCATCTCCAAGTAGCTCTACACTTCACAATCCAAACACAGATTAACACAATATGACTAACGTACACACACTACAACATTCCAACATCTTGGATTAACTTGTACTCTACCTAGTGCCACACTTGAGCATCCTGGAACTGAACTTGTACTCTATCTCCCCCTCCTACCACAGTGCCACATCTGAGCATCCTGGAACTGAACTTGTACTCTATCTCCCCCTCCTACCACAGTGCCACATCTGGGCATCCTGGAACTGAACGGGAATAACTTGACCAGCATCCCGCCAAAGGTTTTCATGCCTTTAGTGCAGTTGGAGTCACTCTATCTCTACAAGAACCATATCAAGGTGAGGGAAACTCTGTATCTCTATGGACAGGTGACCAGGAGAGGTACTATGCCTTTATGAACAGGTGAACAGAGAAGTACTATGTTTCTATGGACAGGTAAACAAGAGATGTATAATGCCTCTATAGACAGGTGAACAGATTAGGTCAGGTTAGACTCAGTTGGTCCAGTGGGAAAGTACTCCTGGTGCTGTGGATATTAAACAGGACCTGATATAGAGTGGTGGTGCGTGTTGCGTCACTACGGCATAAAGTTTACATACGTTAATGAGCCGCCGGTTATGCATAATTCTAGCTCATATTAGCATAACAGCGAGCGTAATTTTGTTTCCTAATGGTGGACTCGCTAAACTTTGTAAAAAAAAAAAAAATAAAACACCAGTAGGAATCGCTCACACAACTTTACGACAGTGAGTCAGGTATAGAACTGCTGTCGCATCTATGAAGAATGTTGTTATTTTGTTTTGGTTTACCTAGAAGCTATGAGGCCTAATGGTGTGAATACGTCAGGCGTCATCCGTGGGTCTGTGTGTGGGTTCATAAGGTCTGTGTGTTTTAGGTTTTGTCTACTGAGTTGTGAATTTTTTTACAAGTTTGTGAGTCCTTCTGTAGGTCTGTTTGAGGGTTCGTGGGGCAGGCTGTAGGTCTGCAGGTCAGTTGGTCCGTCTGCTGTTTGTGTTTTGTGTGTGGGGGGGTGGGGGGGAGTAAAAGCCTCGACCAGGTTAACTCCTCAGTAATGCCAGGCTTGAGGTCCATTGCTAAAATTTCCAGAGTCGGGCACACACATTTACGAGTGAGTCAGGGGGCCTTAGAAGGTTACAACTGCCGACAAATCTCCATAACTTCTGACCGTTCACAACAGTACAGTAAAATATAACTCTGGAAGACTATTTATCTCAGTTTCAACTACATTATTGTCAAGGTGGGAATAATACTTGGAAGAAATATAAAGTCAATTCTTAACATGATAAATATTACCAAGTTTTAACCTTAATAACATATCAGTTACCTTCTTCGTATCCACACGTACTGTACTCTACCTGTACTTCCACACGTACTGTACTCTACCTGTACTTCCACACGTACTGTACTCTACCTGTACTTCCACACGTACTGTACTCTACCTGTACTTCCACACGTACTGTACTCTACCTGTTTTACCACACGTACCGTACTCTACCTGTACTTCCACACGTACTGTACTCTACCTGTACTTCCACACGTACTGTACTCTACCTGTTCTACCACACGTACTGTACTCTACCTGTACTTTCTCAATAAAATTCGACAACATTTAATATGGAATTTTTGGGAGAGTCAGTTTTAGCGCCACGAATTAATGTTTACGAACGTAACACAACCTTTGAGACTACTGGTGTACTGACGTGTGTGGGTCTATGGGTCCTGTCTGTGGGTCTATGGGTCCTGTCTGTAGGTCTATGGGTCCTGTCTGTGGGTCTATGGGTAATGTCTGTAGGTCTATGGGTCCTGTCTGTAGGTATATGGGTCCTGTCTGTGGGTCTATCCATAGGTACTGTCTGTGGGTCTATGGGTCCTGTCTGTGGGTCTATGGGTCCTGTCTGTAGGTCTATGGGTCCTGTCTGTGGGTCTATCCATGGGTATCTGTAGTCTATGGGTCCTGTCTGTAGGTCTATGGCTGTCTGTGGGTCTATCCATGGGTACTGTCTGTGGGTCTATGGGTCCTGTCTGTGGGTCTATCTGTGGGTCCTGTCCGTTGGCGTCCACTAGGCCATCAGAGGACACAGTAACTCGTGTCAGTGACCAGATTTAAGCAAAGGACATACAGACATACAGACACGCGCGGAAGATTAACGTGTGCAGAGGCCACAGTAGAATTTAATTTCGGCTGTACATGAGTTACAAGCACCAATCAGTACAAAGTAATTTAAAGGCAATTAGCAATTAGTAATTCGATAGTAATTAGGGAGTGTGTGGGGGGTTGTTAAGTGGTTAAGTGTATGTGTACTGACGCTGTCCTCTGTTGTTAGATGGTGAAATGATGGTTCAGGTAATATAATTCTTCGTGTGTGTGTGTGTGTGTGTGTGTGTGTGTGTGTGTGTGTGTGTGTGTAAAGAGAGAGGCAGGGACGTGTACATAGAATTAAAGTGAAAAGCAATAAGAGGGAAATATACAAGCATTGAGGAACCAAGAGAAGAGAAAGAAAAAAAGAGAAATGAAGAGCGAAAGACGAAATGAATGACACAAATAAATGGATAAAACACACACACACACACACACACACACACACACACACACACACACAGGAGCAAAACCAAAGTAAAAAAATTATCCTCAACCCACTACAAAATCCCAACCTACTTTACCTACAGCAACACCTACAGAAAAAAAAATCCTGTTATCACAATACAAAGTGAACTCCCGCTACAGGAACCAACAAATGTAGAAACTCCTTTGTAATTGGAATTCTTAGCGGCAGCTCAATTAAAGCAGGAACCTGTTTAATTAAGTTGCCAATGGCCACCACGGTGCTTGGTATTCGGGGGTAGAATAGTGTATCCACCTGGAGTAGTGGGGCGGGGTTAATGAGTAAAGTTAGGGTGGTAGTGGTGGGGAGGGGGTAATGGTGGTGATGGTGGTAGGGAGAGGGTAATGACGGTAGTTGTGGTGGTGATGGTTGTAGGGAGGGGGTAATGGTGGTGATGGTAGTAGTGGTGGTGATTGTGGTGGGGAGGGGGTTATGGTGGTGATAGTGGTGGTGATGGTGGAGGTAAGGGGGTAATGGCGCTGATAATGGTGGCGACGATGGTGGTTGAGGTGGTGCTTGTGGCGTGAATTGTGGTGATGCTGGTAAAGGAGATCAATAATTGTGGTGTTTATATCGTGTATTTTGGTAACGGTGAAGTGGTCGTTAGTGTTATCGTTGAGATGTTGGTGATGTGTTGGTGATACTGTTGTCAATGTCAGTGGTAGTAATACTAGTATTCTCAAGGTAGATGTTGGGGGCAGTGTTTACGATAGTCAGTAGTAGTAGTAGTAGTAGTAGTAGTAGTAGACATATTAACAATGCCAATAATAGTATTAACAATAGTATCAATAATAGTATTAATAGTTTTATCAACAATATTCATTAGTGGTCCAAACAGTATTACCAATATCAGTATAGTAATCCTTGTGGTCCCAAGAGATGTGGTCCAGTGTGGTCCTGCCTCAGAAATCGTGCTGGATTACCCCGGGCGGTCGCATAACCTCGCATTTTTAGTAATTAAATTAATAATAGTTGTGTAACGAGGCCCAGCAGAAGGACGTCAGGCGCCATGCAGGAGCAGAAAGTTGGGAGGGACTCAGCGGGCAGGAAAGGCTAGTTACAGGTGCTGTGTGTGTGTGTGTGTGTGTGTGTGTGTGTATGTGTGTGTGTGTGTGTGCGTGCGTGCAAAAGACATCTACCCAGTGGAAATCCTTTCCAACCGTATCTCTATTTTTCTCTTCCCTTTCCTCCTCCTCCTCTATCTGACTCTCTCTTTTCCACTGGTCAAAAGCCACGTCTGATATATCTTCTGCCAGGTATCTCCCTCCTGGACCACTTTCCACCCTTCAGCTCTCAATTGGACGGCGCCTCACCTCACCAATCAATTCCTGGTCAGAGGAGTTCTCGTGTACAGACCTCCACCAGGGTGATCTGTAGCTACCAGGAACTAGTCAACACTACCACCTGCTACCCCGGCTGCAGTCCTAATAGACAGAAGACCTAAAATAGCCATCCTAGATTACCTTTTTCTAACCTGTCATAACTATTAGAATTTAGGCCCATTCAATTTTAGGTCCATGGGATTTGGAGCCCATAATGCTTCGTGCTTAAAAGGAATAAACCCCAAACCTAATGGTTACCTTAAGTTAGCTGTGGAGCTATTAGGACTGAGGCCCAATAAGATTAGGCCTATTAGAACTGAAACCCTTTAGTATTGAGAACCCATTAGTACTTGACCCATTTAGAACTGAAACCAATAGAGCCCATTAAGATTGGGGATCTTAAGGACTGGTGATAGTTAGGAGAGTGAACCATTAAGTATGGGACAATTAAGGACAAAGGTCCAATAGGACTGGGCCCGTTTGACCAGTTACGGCCCCTCCCCTTTACAACTTCTACCTGAACAGTTGTGAAGTGCTCTTGTTCAGATGGAAGACAGTGATCCATTCAACACCTCCCCTGCACACCATCCTACCATGGACGACTACTGTTTGATGGCACACTTCCTTAGATGTCGGCACACACACACACACACACACACACACACACACACACACACACACACACACACACACACACACAGAGAGAGAGACCCAATTTTTACACAGGACAGGTCATTTTATCAAGAAATAAACAGAACGTAAATAATTTCCACAGTCATATGTTGATTGATTAATCAATTAAGCTGTAAGTTAATTTACATGATTAAATAATTCATTTCTCTTTTCTATTTGTTTAGTTTCTAGCTGTTGCATTTTATTTGTATATAAATTCATTCATTAAGAGCTCCTGTGTGTGTGTGTGTGTGTGTGTGTGTGTGTGTGTGTGTGTGTGTGTGTGTGTGTGTGTGTGTGTGTGTGTGTGTTTTGGATGTTTATTCCCTCAGTATTAACTCATTATAAACTTCTCATCACCTGGAGAAGAAGTAATCTTTCCTTTTCATTCATCAAATTAAACAAGAAAATTCCTAAAATACGAAATACTCGCGTTAGTGTTAAAAGCACCAGGCTGGGTTAAAAGCCGCACCGAAAGCCGTATCACCAGCACCAAACACACCTTCCTGACTCAGCCTAACGACTAACAACATTACGGTCATTATCCAACATCTAATAGCTAGCCAATCAGCGATCATATCTAACCAGCTTAGTCTTTGAACAATTCAGACGCCATTTTAACGTAATCTTCCATGTTATAGATTAAATAAGTACGATTAATGGGTGTTCTTATATCTTTAGGTAGTGAGGGAAAATATAAATGTGTGTGGGTTTTTTTTTTGTAAATTCCGGGAGCAGGTTGTTAGCAGGAGAGGGCCAGAGTGCCACCCGAATAGTGTCAGCTTCAGCGACTCTATTGCTAGTTTTGTGGGTGTAAGAGCAGTCACCAGATTGGCCAAGTGAAGCCTGCTGTGGTACCATTGTGTGTGTGTGTGTGTGTGTGTGTGTGTGTGTGTGTGTGTGTGTGTGTGTGTGTGTGTGTGTGCTGCTGAGGTACCATTGTGTGTAACTGTACTGATGTATTGTATTATTATGTATGTATGTGTATGCTGTGGTACCATTGTGTATGTACTGTATGTGTCCAGATGGAGGTAGGCCTAAGTTATTTATTCACGGCTGATTTTTTACGTGAAATCAAAAACCATATTTTGGTTTTTGATTCAGTACTTGCCAAATTGATCGGGTAACTCCAATATGGCGCGGCTGTGGCTCTCAATAGGGGTACTTGCCTCTTAATGGCCGCATATTATGTAAATTTGAGTCCTAAATCTGTTTTATTGTGTGTGTGCGTGTGTGTGTGTGTGTGTGTGTGTGTGTGTGTGTGTGTGTGTGTGTGTGTGTCCCATGAGCGTATGAACGCTCGTTTCCTTGTGAACTCGAGGGGAAAAAACTCGAATCTGAATTTTCACAGTATTTTTGATCAACGAATATCCTGACTGGGCAAGACTTTTTCTGTTGGGGTTTTTAAAGGGAACGTTAAGACCAGATGCGATGGTGCATATTGAACCAGGCCCCTTGAGACTCTCTTATTTTGTTTACTAGAGGACAATATCATAACAGAGAACTAAAAACACAACAACATATTCTTACGACTTAGATATAGACTAAAGTGCCATTCCCGCCACACGTGAACTTCCCCCAGGCCTTCCTTTTATGGGAAATATTTAATAAAAGATGAGGTCTATGATATTGGCTTATACAGTCTTTACACGTCGACAATATCCAACACAGAAACATGAATATATTTCGAGTTCATAGTAACATCATGGGGGTAATATCTCCACTACCTGATCTCATGAATACACTATTGAGAAATCTTCTGAGTGAAGTGAAAATTTTTGCATTTACCTCCGCTTGATATTCCGTCATGAATATACAGTCATCATTTACAATTCATTGCCACGAACCATGAATATATTTTGAGGGGTAAAAGCTGCGGGAACCTAAGCTGATAACATTATTCTAATATGGTGACGGTTTGGGGTGGGGGGGGACCACAGCCTGCGCTCAGTCTGCGGTGATCTGTATTGATCGTATACAGTCTTGGGTGTTTGAGCTTGTTCATCCACAGTAGATATGCACACATACTCAAACACAAATACAGACACATAAATACACACACACACACACACCATCCTCGTCATCGCCACCTCCTGCCACCTGCAGTCCCCCGCCCACCTCGCGCAGTCCGCCACTTCAACAAAATTCAGCCCATAAGAGCCCGCACCGATAGATATAAGAATAGCACCATCCCATCTATTGTTAAAATAATAAACAACTCCTGATTTATGTACTGTACAGCCCTGTAAATGTATTCAATGCATAACATATCATTATGTCTAAATCAAATGTAAGTCTGAATATTTTCAGCCACCGGCTGCAACTCTATTAATAAACAGTATATTATTATTATTATTATTATTGTTATTATTATTATTACATATATTTATCTAGATAAGTACACACTCCATCTCAACTTGATTTTTAAACTACTATTTAAAACGTGCCATTGAATCTCTCTCTCTCTCTCTCTCTCTCTCTCTCTCTCTCTCTCTCTCTCTCTCTCTCTCTCTCTCTCTCTCTCTCTCTCCTCAGCGTGAGTGTAATGTTTATCCTCCTCAAGGGACCAACCAGTCCTGCCTGTCACCCACCTGGCTGTGACGTTGGGAGGAGAACTATATCATCCTGTGCCTCACCTGCGAGACTGTCGGGGTGACAAGCATTAAAACGGTGTGTGTGTTGGGGGAAGAGTCACTGCTGCTATGTTAAGCCCTAGCTGTAACCTAGTTATTCTCTAACCATACAAGTTATCGTCTAGCAGTGAACAGGCCATCGTTTAGCCATGAACTAGCGGGCGTCTAGCCATGATAAGCTACCGTCTAGTCATCAGGTAGCCAATGTTTGACCATAGTCTAGCCATCATTTAACCATTACCCTAGACGTAACATATATTGTGAACAGAAGCGGCTTAAGTCTGCTATGTGAGGGTAATGGTATCCAGGTCATTGTGTATTAGAGTCAGCTTTCTATAGTCCACAGAATTCTTGGCTCAGACGAACACTTTGAAATATATCTTTATGTTGTTTGAGAACTAGATTCGTGGACGGAAGTATTAATTTGGTATTGTTTATTATCATAATAATAATAATAATAATAATAATAATAATAATAATAATAATAATAATAATAATAATAATAATAATAATAATAATAATAATAATAATAATAATAATAATAATAATAATAATAATAACAACAACAATAATAACAAATCAAGCAGACAACATTGACAGTCTTTGTAGCGACGTACAAAAAAAAGAATACTTAAAACAAACCAAGTATTGAGGAAGACAAACACAGACAAAGGTTTAAAAGAGGAGCACAGTAAACAGACAGCTATATACCCCCGCCCCAGCATAAGGCTCCACTTTGATCTGGAGTGTGTGGTGGGGGAGACAAAAGGCTGGAGGTCTAGCTGCTCTGTTTGTCTGTCTGTCTTTAAATGTCTCTTTCTAGTTTACCTCTCTCTCTCTCTCTCTCTCTCTCTCTCTCTCTCTCTCTCTCTCTCTCTCTCTCTCTCTTTGTCTTTCATTCTCTCCGTAATCTCTCTCTCTCTCTCTCTCTCTCTCTCTCTCTCTCTCTCTCTCTCTCTCTCTCTCTCTCTCTGTCTTTCATTCTCTCCGTAATCTCTCTCTCTCTCTCTCTCTCTCTCTCTCTCTCTCTCTCTCTCTCTCTCTCTCTCTCTCTCTCTCTCTCTCTCTTTGTCTTTCATTCTCTCCATAATCTCTCTCTCTCTCTCTCTCTCTCTCTCTCTCTCTCTCTCTCTCTCCTCTCTCTCTCTCTCTCTCTCTCTCTCTCTCTCTCTCTCTCTCTTTGTCTTTCATTCTCTCCGTAATCTCTCTCTCTCTCTCTCTCTTTGCCTATCTCTGTTTCTCTGTTCCTCTGCCTCTAGCTATCTCGGGTTTTTTTATCTGTGTGTCTCTTTGTCTCTCTATCTACCCCGCTTCCTGACTATCTCTCCATCTGTCTCTGTCTCGTTCCTATTACATCTCCTTCACGTTATGTATTACACTAGTTGAGATAATAACACATCCTTTCCTGTAATTTATCCTTGTGTTTTATATATATCTCTCAAAGTGTTCCTTCGTCTCCTGATTTTTCCCTTCAGCACCAATGATGTCAAGGGAACAGGAGTGAGGGAGAGAGAGCCACGCCTCCTCTGTCTAGGATGAATTTTAAGTTCTTATCTCTCCACGATACATTATTGGTTAGGTTAGGTTAGGTTAGGATAACGTTTGGGTGCTTAATAATCAGAGGAAATAAACTGGGGTGCTTAATCTTCAGGTTTTATTTTAGTTTAGCCAGAATAGTTCAATCAAAAGTAAACAACAATCACTGGGGAGATTTAATGCTACAATTCTCTTCACCCAATCAACTCGTTCTAGGTAGTTCTTATATGTCCGTATGTAATTTCTCTACACAACACGGTATAAGCGGTGACTAGGATGTGTATAGAGTTCGGTAAGTCAGCTCGTTTAACATTGGTTTTATGATCTTTTAGCACCTCGCGACGGGCTCCCTCTGGTTCTCAACGCCCATCTTACGAGTCATGGACGCCCGCAGCAACCACATGGAGACAGTCGACGTGGATGTATTCAGGGGTAAGTCCACCTTCATCATCCTTCAGGAGACTCACGTGAGGCAGATAACTTCGAGAAACACACACACACACACACACACACACACACACACACACACACACACACACACACACACACACACACCAGCTGAATTCAATGAGAGTGCAAGCCGTCAGGAAACTCAAAACACCAGCCAGCTATCTAATAATCTCTTCATTTTTTTTCTATGTTTGACCGAGTTCCAGTCTAGACTAATACGAGACCAGACGATAAAATATAATAGCCGGGATATAATCACCCTGGGAATGAGATCGAGTGAGATTTGGTAAGCATAATGGTCGACATGACATTAATTTGTTTTTTCAGCTAGGTGGAGAAAAACTTGATTGTAAGTAGATAGTATTAACAAGGTTTCTCAATTTACGACATAAAACTACCACTTTTTATTCTCTTGTCTCGTGGGATTTAGTTACCAATTACAGACGTGGTGGAATTATTTTTCCCCTCATATTACGACCAAGGGCAGGTGGCAACTGGACTCAGGTAATTTTACAACAGGGATCTTTATTGAGGTTCAGATGTGATAGGATTCGTGACCTGAAGACAAAGTACATTAGCCTTGAAGAAAAAAATAATGTCACCAAATGGATTTTTTATCGTCTGGCCAGGTGTGTCATCCTCACCCAGGTAATTAACTCAGGTAGTTTATTGTTCTGTGTTGCTGGAGTAAAGTATTCCTCCATTTTGATCAGTTTACAAGACAGGTTTCATATTGTCTCTTATCTTGAAAAGAGAGAGAGAGAGAGAGAGAGAGAGAGAGAGAGAGAGAGAGAGAGAGAGAGAGAGAGAGAGCTGAAGGCAAAGCTAAAAAATCCTGAAATAAAACACTCTGAGTTCATTGAAAAAAAAGCCACTGATGAGAACTTAATTATTTCCTCTTGTCTAGTTCCTCACAATTTGGGAAAGTAAACGACCCCCCCCAGACATCTGTATACGTACACCTCTGAGCCTACGCTACCACCTTCACTTCCTCCAGTCTGTCACGGGACACATTAAACCCCAGACAGACCCTGACCCGCATCCTAACCTTGGATTTACTCATTAACTTTCCAGCCGTAAAAGTATGTGAAGTGATAATCTCACCTTTAGGTAACCATAGCTAATTAGACACGAGAGTGAAGGGGAAGAGAAGTACCCACTAGCCTCGACCTGGTCCGTTGCAGTGACGGCGTAAAGGGATAGAATCACTAAGAGGAGGTTGTCTTGGTAGGGAAGGACACACTGTAGCTTTACGTGAGATATGAACAGTTAAGAGTCATTAGAGGCTAGAGGGATAGGAGGCAGCAGCTATGACGTGTAGTAATAGTCACCTCCCACACGATAAAACCCGGACTATGAATTGACACCTTGTCTTGTACTTCTCCTTAGTCTGTACTCACCCCTGAAGATGTGGATTACACGAAAGCGCTTGGGAACTTCGTGGGTGAGTACAGACTAAGGAGAACTACAAAACAATATATATATATATATATATATATATATATATATATATATATATATATATATATATATATATATATATATATATATATATATATATATGTATATATATATATAGGAGGGTGAGATCAGGTCAGCAGCGGTCGGTAGTCAGGTCAGAGGGTAAGGTGACCCAACCTTCTCACCTGGTTACAAATCTTCTTAATTACAACATTGTCCAGTTTGTACATACCATTACTCAAATTCATGTTGACTGCTTCGGTATGTTTAAGGAGCCAACTCGTAACAATGGTTTTAAATTAGACAAATTTAGATTTAAGCGTGAAATAGGTAAACACTGGTTTGGAAACAGAGTAGTGGATGAATGGAACAAGTTACCAAATATCATCATTAACTCGAATACGCTGAATTGCTTCAAACATAGGTTGGATGCTTATATGAGCACTAGGGGTTGGGTGTAAACGGGACTGCCCAGTATGGGCCAATAGGCCCGCTGCAGCTTCCTCCATTCTTATGTTCTTATGTAACCTAACCTAACCTACCTCTACCAAAATATATATAATCTCTTACTACCACCACCGGATTAGATGTGAAATATCGTAAAGAGAGATTTTTTTTTTAGATTCTGGGTTTCTGGGGTAGGTTGAGTCAGACCAGATTAGATGTTGTCAAGGAGATAGATCGATCCATTATTGACTAACTCCGAGTAAACCGAGTCTTGGGTGTGTGGAGGTCTAGTGTGTGGTTGGGTGATTTATTTACGGAAAAAAAAAACACACACACACACACACACACACACACTGGATCAAAGTAGGTCACCGAAATGTTTTGGTAACTCCATCACTAAAGATCAGAGGTCAAGGTGGGTGAGCCAGTGGTCACAAACATGTCTTGCTTATTCTAATCTGTCTCAATTCTTACTGTTCCCACTTTTATCAGATATATGGTGTCTATGTCAATTTATTCAACAACATTTTCCACTAACCAAGATAACAACCAGCACACTCGCCCTCTGTCGCCCGAGTCATACCTGAGTGAATACAGACAATACTCCTGTTGTATATGACCACCCATGTATCCCCTACAGTGACGTCAGCCTCCTATCTAGGGTCTGGTGTTGTTGTCGTGGGCCTACCTCCTGTCTCTTCTGTTTGTGTCTTTATGATCAGTCCTTCATAGTTAAGGATCAGGCACTCTCTCTCTCTCTCTCTCTCCCACACACATAATCCCTCCCACACACACACACACTCATCCCCCCACACACACACATATATATATATTAGCTACAACAGATAGATGGATAAAGCCACACATACATATATATATAGAGAGACAGGAAAACACACACACTATCCCTCTTGTTCTCAGGTGTCGACTACAGCAGCAAGATCACCTTCGACTTCAACAAATTCCACCACATGTTACCTGAAGTCTTCGAGCCTATCCTGAAAAACGTCTCCACTAACTATGGTTACCTTAGCGTGATGGGTAAGTACAACCACAACTTCGACTATAAACTACAACCCACAACCTCAAGTATAATCATAATCACAATCCACAACCGCAAGTAAAATCATAATCACAATCCACAACCGCAAGCAAAATCATTATCACAATCCACAACCGCAAACATAATCATTATCACAATCCACAACCCGAAGCCACAACACACAACCAAGACCCACAACCACAACACCATCATAGTCCACAACCCCCACAACCACAACCACACTCCTAACAAAGGTAAAACGCATTCACAACCTGCAATAACAAACACGGTCACAAGTCTCAATGCAAAAGCAACAACTATTTACCACAACTATTTTCCGTATCTAGAATCTACAACTACAACATATAACCTCAACCACAACTCAGAGCCACAACACAGACAATAAAACCACCATTGCAATATACAGTACATCCACAAACGCAGTATATAACCAAACAAAATACAATCGCAATCACAACATACAACCGCAAATATTACCATACCATACAAATCACCACCTACAACCTAAAATACAACCCATATAACAACCACAAGAGGCAATCAACACAAAAAAACCATAACAGTCAGGACAAAAAAAAAAAATTACTGTTAATTTATTCTGATCTCTTTATCTAACCTGTCAAACGGCACAGCGATAAAATTAACAGACCGCTATATTAAGTAGGAATATGATGTTGCAGCCTAGGAGAGGTCGTTATCACATGCCATCTATGAGGAGTGGGCGGCGTACACGAGGAAATCTCTCTGTGGTGAAGTTTCTTATGTAAATTACACCACTACCTGTACCATTCATAACAAGCTTCGGACGTAACTTAATCGATAGAAGTAGGACTAATTATGAGTCAGACTCTTAAATCTGAAATTATGCTATGGTAAGGTAAGGTAAGGTAAGGTAGGTAAGGTAAGGTAAGGTAAGGTAAAGTCTTATTACCACTTAATTTTACCTCTACCATCATCATCATCATCATCATCATCATCACACTCATTATCACTACACCTTGAAACTGAAGAGCCAAATACCATCTACACTCCCCTCCCCTTCACAATCAACCAACGCCATTTCCATCAATATCCCATCTCGATTTTTTTTTTTGAGGGTGTATATACATTAACGTGTCTGTCATCGTTAAAACCCAATATATCAGTGGGGAAATAATAACAATCAACACAAACAATCAAGGTTTTTTTTTTTTTTTTAGAGGATGGTGTAGAACTTACGTAACTGAATGGTGGGGAAAGAACAGTAAGGATGAGAGGATGTTGTGTGTGTGCGTGTGTGTTTTCATTGTTGTTGTATGTTGAATAAGAGAAAAACACGAAATAACTGGTGTTGTTATTTTTTTTTCTTGTGTAAGGATGTGACAACTTCTTTTAATAAACATAGCGATGATGGACGATAGCCACCCCTCCGTATATAATTCATCATCATCATTATCATATTTCTACGCTCTACTTCCCGCTGGGCGCCTCTGAAATTTTAACAAGTCCGGAATTCCACCAAATAATGTGTACCTTTTCCCAATATTTCTGTAACTGCGTATGAGTCGGTCGATCACCAACAATGTTCACTATTAATGCGTTCTTCCTGTAATATAACCTGGCCAGCGACGTTTATATTTCCTGGACTTTTATATAACAGTTCCTTACTTAATTCACTCCCTGTTCCTCCGAATCCTACCTATATCTAAAAAAAATAGTACTGTGTATATCGTCCCATGAGTCTTTTCCCAGTTTTTTAATTATTTTTGCATTGAGTTCATAAGTCAAGAGTGAGTGTATTCATTTGTAAAATACTTCCATCACAAAGTTGTAAGTCTCCTGGCAGTAAATAACAGCTTTTCCACTCACTAAATACTGTAGAGTTTTACACCTGTGTACTGTACATCCTTTCATTTACAATTCAGTGGCTTGGGGGGTTTCTGTTTATTTATTTTACATTCAATCGCAGTATTCCTCAATTGCAAGTCAATATTGATAGCACATAGTGATCAATTATTCATCATTTTAAATAAAGGGTTGTATCAGGTTTTTCCACTATCAGAAAACGGGGGTTGCTTTTTTTTTAAGGCATATGCGCTATTTGCTTTCGAATACATGATAACTTTCTACACACACACACACACACACACACACACACACACACACACACACACACACACACACACACACTAAAAGACCCTTATTCACTCTCCCTCATTCTCCCCCCGGCAGGTACGAAGCTGGAGTGTGACTGTGACGTGTTGTGGATCATCAGTAACAAAGACTACGTTGATCACCTCTTCTACGCCAGGTGTACCAACCGCACCTACCTGGACGCGCTCGACGTCCAGGTGCTGACTGAACAGTGTAATACTACTATTTCCACTACTACTACTAGTCTTCCTCTGTTGGACTACGAACAGAAGGAAGAGGAGGAAGGAGAGAGAAGGAGAGAGTATGGCGGTATCTACGAGGGTGGAGATGTAGATTCTACTGAAGGAAATGAGAGTAACAGTATCTTTGGTATCTGTAACTGGTGGTTTTGGTAAGGATTGTGAGGGTCTGGAAGTGAGGATTGTGGTGGTATGGAAGTGAGGATTGTGATGGTCTGGAAGTGAGGATTGTGGTGATATGAAATTGAGGATTGTGATGGTAGGTAAGTGAGGATTGTGGTGGTTTTGGGCAAGCATTATAGCAATATGGAAGTGTAAAAAAGTGATGGTAATGGTATATATCAATAAAGAAAGAATTTCACTTCTTATTTTAATTTTCACAAGAGGAAAAATATTCTTGTAACGTGACAGTAAAAAAATTCATCATGGCAAACTACAACTGTTGTATCTCACTTGATATTAAAGAATACATCACCACTTATGTTATTAGTATTATTATTATTACCTTATATAAAAAAAACATTGATATTACCTTTAAATGCACACACAGAGAGGTAAAATTACAGCCAGTCTCAAGGGAATTAATGTATTAATGTATTCACTATTAACATTATCCTACACAAAATACAAACGTTTATAAGAGTTAATAATACAAATTAAAAATAAATCTAAATTTCATGAAAGTTTTGACGTAAAATACCAACCAACCATCAAACAAACTGAAGACAAATAGATCCCATCAACTGAGGACAGACAGACTGCAGTGACTTTAAAACACCTCAATTGCAATCATAATAAAAGGTTAACTCCGCCTGCATTCTGCTCTTCAACATCAGTTATACTTTATCTCTCCTGAAATGTGACTCAGTTTGTCCAGTCTTCTATCCCCCTTAACTGACGTATCAATGATTAATGAAATTCTGTTTGTAAATTTTAGCGGCATCGTTCAAACTGGAAATTCGATTTGAGATTTAATGGAATATTTCAAACTTCCCTTACCATCAAAAAATAAATATATAATACATTGAAAGAGTGTATGATTTGTTTTGTATAAAGAAACACTTAAACAATAGCGTGATGTATATATAATAAGATATATACTGTATATACATTTACTCTTAATATATTCATTCAATGTGAAGTGTAATTGTTTTTCCCCCTCCCTGGTGGGTGTATGAGGCGCCCTGAGTGTGTATACAACAGTGTGTATTATATGAAATGTCTTTACTTGTTGTGTATATATTTTCGTTAGGGCTTATGAAATTAGTTTGTTATTTATGATATTGTTAGATGTATTTATTATTATTATTATTATTATTATCATTATTATTATTATTATTATTATTATTATTATTATTATTATTATTATTACTGGTGCCTCTTCAGGATAATATTTCAATACATTTCCCAAAACTCAATGATAATAACACACATTACCTGAGGACCCAGGTGCCCTAACCCCTGTGATAGACCATAAACCCCTCAAGGTATTACCACTGGGAGCTCTAAATCAATTTCCGATCCCCCCCTAAATTTCATACCGCGACTCATCAGAGGTTATCATCTTGGGTAAGTTCCAATTCCAGACATTTGTGGCGTGACTACCACAAGCTGACCAGGAGTAAGAGTTTTTTACTTTTTCTGGGTGAAGTTAGTGGCTGTTCACACGACGCAGTAGCCTTGGTCAAATCTTGTGAAGGCTGGACCACACATTTTACTAACACAGTCTCCCCTTGAGTGTCTTTGTTTGGAGACCTCATGAACACATATTCTACATTTTCCAACAGTCTCGTGTATCAAGTGACCCTTGGACATGTCTGTATGTTTGTTTTGAACAAGTGATGAAATTTAAATATTAACAGATAATCATCAACCATTTCAAACAAATTAGTCCTCATTCTTGACATGAAAGATAATTAGTAAATCTTCAGCCAAAATAGCAAGACCAGAGTCACCAAAAACAGCACAAATTGGTTCGTTAAGGAAGAGGAAAGAGATGATTAGTGTTGGATATTCCATTGTGTATATTACTCATGCAGTTTACTTGGCTTAGCGTGGGCTGTACCGGGGCTAGTGCTGAAATGAATCTGCGTCAGTTCATGTAAATAAGAATTAGATGTGAGAGCCCCTTGTGTGTGTACCTTCATAAGTCATTCCGTGTGAGCGTCGCTCTTACTGTGTGCGTGTTTGGACAAGCATGCACACACATACACACACACACACACACACACACACACACACACACACACACACACACATACCCGCTACGCAACAACAAAATGTAATTGCTTTTTGAATTCACTGAGTAGTTCTGACGAAAAGATTGTAGGGTGTTTTGTCGTTTGAGAGAGAGAGAGAGAGAGAGAGAGAGAGAGAGTAATGCTCTAAGCTGCTGGACAACAAAACAGTATTCAAAGCTATTACAAAGTAAGGAGGGGTGTTGACTGTATGACTGTGTATAACTGTTGTCATGTGTATGTGTATGACTGTGTGTGTGTGTGTGTGTGTGTGTGTGTGTGTCTCCCTCTAACAACCAAGGTAACAAAAACGTAATACGTAAATAAATAAATAATCAAACCGTCATATTAAAAATAGCTACAAAATACTAAATAAAAATACAAAATAAAGAAATAATTAGGATCGTACATCTCTTTAATAAACATCTATGTCACTTTTGGAATATATCGACCCTAACAAGACCACGGCGTTTAATACCAAAGTGGGTCGTGAGGAACATACAATCTTAAGACCGTAAACTTGGTCCAAAATCTGGCTAAGTTTGAAGAGAAAAATTATTGGTATTATAACCGCATACAGGAAACGCCACGTTGTCAAGTCAGTCAGGGCGGTATCTTGCAACACATGGGTCCCAATAATTCAAATGTTGTTTACAATATTTTGGGATTTTGTAATTTATTTATTTTAGATGAATAACCTTCATTAGTGGGTATTTTATTATTACATATAAATAAATAATAATAATTGTAATTAATATTATGTTCATCGAGGTTATCAAGTCTCCCTAAGCCACGATCCGATACTCACCCTCTAGCCCCTGACAGACGGGTATTAACCATCATAAATTTTTAAAGACAGATCTCCTCTCCACGACACAACGATGACGGGAGGTCGTGGTTAGCCTCCCTATAGAGACATATGGTTCAATCTACGGGATAAAAAGGGATTTTCTGAGGCGTTGGTTGAAACTATGGGGGAAATAAATGACTTTCTGAATGGTTCCCAAGAGGGCCATTTCGCTTGAAGGTGTCTGTTGGACGGCAATGGCCAGATAGATGGATATTAAGTAGCTCTGTCTTGTGTGTGTGTGTGTGTGTGTGTGTGTGTGTGTGTGTGTGTGTGTGTGTGCTCATCTCAAAGATAGGATTCAGGGTAGAGTTTAATATGAATTATAGTCTAAGTTATATACCCATTCCCTTGCTTTACATATTTCTAAACAAGGTCTAAACAACATCAAAACAAGACCTAAACATCAAAACAAGACCTAAACAGCATCAAAACAAGACCTAAACACCAAAACAATACCTAAACAACATCAAAACAAGACCTAAACATCAAAACAAGACCTAAACATCAAAACAAGACCTAAACATCAAAACAAGACCTAAACATCAAAACAAGACCTAAACACCAAAACAAGGCCTAAACATCAAAACAAAACCTAAACATCAAAACAAGACCTAAACACCAAAACAATACCTAAACAACATCAAAACAAGACCTAAACATCAAAACAAGGCCTAAACATCAACAGAAGAACAAGAACCAAATCACCCTCAAAATATCACACAGCAGCTGAGATCACTTGGCAACCCCTTAACGTCACAGACAGACCAGTAATACTTTAAATTGTTCATACCATAAATAGATAAGGCCTTGACTACTCCACATCGCTTTGGCAACGGGTATTATTATTTTTTTTCCTAAGAACTACTAGACTGGATATGTGACATTTAGCCAGACAGATCTCGTAAACTCAAAAACATGTTGCCAAAAGGTGTTTCAATATCGTTTTTATTGAATCAGTAACAAGAGTATATGATTGTAGTATCTCGGTGCCCTCTTCCCCCCCACCCCCATGACCCCATTACTAAAGTTCAAGGTTAGAGTTCATTTGTGTGTGTGTGTGTATATTTACCTGATAGAGGAAAAGGAGTATGAAGGAGGGAAGAAAAGAGAAGAGAGAGATGGGAAAGGAGGATAGAGCGAAACAAAGAGGGAAAGAGATCAAGAAAATGCCAGAGAGAGAGAGAGAGAGAGAGAGACTTCGGACAACGTGTGTCAACCAAGGTCCCAGGTGGTCCACTTCTCCGACACCTGACTTGACCTGACCTCATCTCTCCTGATCCCCCCCACCCCCTCCACCATCTTCTAGTTACCTGTCATCGTGTCTATTGGCCTGAGGGGTCTATATACTGTAGCAGTGATAGGAAATGGTGAGGTGATACAAGACCCATACTATATAGTCTATAATGTTCATGATTAGGTTAGGTTAGGTTAGGTTAGGTTAGGTTGAGACGCTTTAAGAGTGAGTCTCATAGGACCTTCAACAAACGCAGCTTTCGGGAAAAGTTTTATTAACGTTGTTTAGTGGAATATCTAGCCGAGGGGAGGGGAGGGGAGGGGAGGGGAGGGAAGGGGAGGGGTGGTCTAAACGTTTTTTATTAATTCAAACACAATCAGACATAAAGTGAACGAGGTCATCACAACGGTAGAGTTTTGTTACGACCATAAAAATATTTATCTACAACGATTCATATTTGTATATAAACAAATTCCCGTTACAAATAATTAAAAATAAATAAATAAATATATGACTCTCTCTCTCTCTCTCTCTCTCTCTCTCTCTCTCTCTGTGACACCAATTCTCTTTAATGTTATATACAAACACTGGTCCACCACTGCACCCGTAACCCTATAAATATTTACTTGTGTTGTTATAGCCTTAACATCACCCCAGCTATGCATGACTATGACCCCATCAACACCCTTCTCCTTCCCCTCCAGCACCGTCACTACATAACTGCTTACCAGAGTCACCCCCTTCATGATACTCTCATAACACGACAGTCCCTGAACCCATACTTGTGCATAAACGTCATTTCTAGTCCCGTTATTTTCATTGTTATTGTTAATACTTTCAAAAAATAAAAGGAAAATTGGGCAAATATCATGGGAAAACAAATACCCGACAATCCTCTCGATATCTTGGTGCCAGGAGTGACCTTAACAAAGGATAATCTTCGTAATTCACATTGACACCAGCAGTACTTAACAAGCCAGACGCTACCTAGTTATCGGCCCCAAAGTTTTCTAACAGTTAGTGAACAATCTAAAGAAACATCTTATAAGAACTCTTTAATTAAATTACTTATATTTTTCTATATGGCACTAGAAATACAATTTTGCCTACATTCACGTCACTGTTCATGTACATTGGTTTTATGTCTAATTCTCTATCATTCTGAACCTCAGGCAATGGTTTTTAAAGTGCACGTTTTATAGAACACAACTATGAATACACATCAACTGATACAAAATTGGTCTAAAATTATAGTGGCTAGCAGCGGACCTTGATGGCTCAAACAGGCATACAGGTTTCACAAGTTAGCCACACCTATACCCGGGTTTTTATACCTCACACTTGTTCGAAAATTTGGCGTAACACACGCACACACACACACACACACACACACACATTATCAATAACTTGTAATAAACCAGTGTATTCACTCCCAGTAAATACTACTTCTTGCACTGTCACTATGTTGAAATGCCCTGTAGTTTGAGCGTTTCCCCATCTAGTTATTATATATCTTATTTATATCACTTATGTTATTTGTATATTATTTTGAATTTGAAACCCATTCCCCAATTATGTAACTATATTTTCAGCCTTCTGGCTGCCAAGCTCTTTCAATAAACCGTTAATTATTATTATTATTATTATTACTATTATTATTATTATTATTATTATTATTATTATTATTATTATTATTATTATTATTATTACACACACACTACTGTTTTTACAGACCCTTCGCGTCAACAAAATAGCGACATCTTTACCCACATGGTCAGGACACGACCATCCAAAAGAACCTTACCAGAAGTGGATAATGTGGTCCATGTCAAGGTTGTGGGGAGAGACGAACTACTAATATGGATGGTCTTGGGAGACCTGGTCAACATCTTCACACTCCCCCGAGCTTAACACACACGTCAACCCTCCAACTAAGAGAATATTTCGTAGAGACAATACAAGCAACTATCACCAAGGAACCGATAGATTTACTTCCTCGTCAAACTATTTTTTTATCCCAGGCACCATCAAGGTCTAACGCACCCTCTTTTATTTAACAGAATCTACCTCACAGCATCTGAGAGGGTGGAGGTGTCCTTAGTCTCTCGAGGCATCAGGATGGTAAAGGCGTAACCTAAAGACGACTTACTCCCCTCGGCTCCCCATCACCGTATAAGAACTGGTGTTAGGGAGGTGCTAGTCGTGGTACTTCCCTCGTATATACCAAAAATCAAGGCGTGAGATCGTAAATAAAAACCAGAGGATCACGATATATGAGGTAAGGATTATATAACCATATGTATACGGGATATAAAACCATAACGAGGGATCACCTGTAGAAATGTTGTATACCATGAAAAGTCGGATGGTCTCAAGGTCCCATTGTCTCTCTACTCCCTGTCTCTCCCTCTTTTTACTCACTCAGTCTCCTTTTCTTCTTTTATCTCTCTCTCTTACGCCCACGTACCATACCCCTTCTGCTCACACATTCTTGCTCTTCTCTTAAACATTCTTCCTACGTTCTTCTCCTACCACCACCTCTCACTTTATATCTCGACCGATGCTCACAATCCGGTTCCTAACCCACAAAACCAAAACTATTTTGCTGCTAATTTAACTTAATTTAACCCTTATTTATACAATTCACCCCAGCCTAACCTAACCTAACCTACCTTAACAAAACACACAATAATGATAAGAAAAATTTCGAAAAATTCTAAGGTACGATTTCTATAATTTGTTTACACCCTTCAATGTATCGTAAGTTTAAATGAGAATATTAAGCTGTCTTACCTGGCAGATACCATTAGAACCTGCCAAATTACTTAAGGTATTTTTTTTTCTTTGTGTTAAAACGAGACATTGGGAGAGTTTGTGGTGATTCGGAGAGCGTGGTGGGCGACATTATCACAGTTCCTGCCATTAAGCTTTACTACAGTTAGATCTGCTCCTCGGCGTCAGAGTGCCATAGCCGGGTTATAACATTTGCATAACAATTAACTTAATCGTAGCCAAAGTCGTTCTGGAATATGATATGTGTTGTATAATGTTTAGTGTCGCTTCTGCTGCCGTGGTGATCACTTTTTTTTTCTTACTCTCAAGACAAAGGTGTGTGTGTGTGTGTGTGTGTGTGTGTGTGTGTGTGTGTGTGTGTGTGTGTGTGGTATTTTTCCTTCTCTGAGTATGTACTTTGACATTGGCTTATTTCAATACGTCGATATGTAGTGTCGGACAGTGAAATGTACGTGTTAACAGCTGGTCCGTATCTTTACCAAGGACAGGCCAGAACAGATAGAGGTTGTGGACTCATGGAAGCTCAAGGTCAACCTCCAGTAAGAGATTAGTCCCCACACTTCCATCACAAAATAATAATCTAACTTACGATCTTTTCAGAATGTGGACCCATGACATAATACGAATGAGCTTTATGATGTTACTTAGTTTTTGTCGGACTCAAAACAGCAACCACGATTTTTTTTTTTTAGTTTCAGGAAATAGAAGAAAAAAGATCACAGGTGTATTAGGACAATGAACTATCAATTCGGTAATTCGTCAATACTTTCTAGGTAAATATAACTGGTACGGGCAGGTGTGTTGGCTGTCCTCTGGGTATATATTGACGATTTTCATGAACTTTTATACCAATTTAAACCTTCATTTCTGTTGTTTGTAAGTGAGCCCTTTTCTCTCTTCATCTTCACCCTCTCGTGACTGACAGTACAGTATGTGTACCACTGACAGACTCTTAGATGGAACAATACTTTATCTTGGTATACATGATGGATGATAGAGAATCTGTTGTGGTTTTACAGTAAATAACACGAAGGGAAGATCAAGCCACATATTTTTAACAAGCGCTCAACCGAGACTCAGTAATCGAGTGAAACAATTTCGTGGTTCACTGACAGAGGCTAAAACATAATCTAACTTTTCCTTTTAATCTAATTCTTGTAACATTAATAGATCTTCAGTGATGGATTTACTCTGATTAGTTATTGAACAACCCTCGTAAATAAGGACGGGTGGGCGGACCGGTGTGGATCACTGTATGCTCCTCTGGGTGTGAGGTGGGTGAGGCAGGGATGATAAAAAGTTCAAGAACATACGGGTAATGAAGACAGACCTGATTCCTTAACACATGGCCTGGTGACGTTTCTGATGTGATCTCTGTGGCTGGTGCATTAGTAAAGCCGCGATGCTTAAACAAGTTTCTAAGGTTTCATCTTCGTAACTTTCATTCCAATTGGAGAACAAAGTGTCTGGCGTATAGGCGTACAGAATTATTCAAACAGTTACGAAAAGTAACCCACGTGCGTATTGCGGATGGAATACACACTAAATAATAGAGAAACCCGTCAATTTTTTTTCTTTTATTACAGAGTTAGAGCTACAGACCTTCACTGAGAGCATCATTTTCACACAGGAAATATAGATTCGATATTCCATTTCATCCCAGACACTTACCAGCATGTCTCTGGTGATTAACGTGACTGCTTCAGTGATCTTTCGTTACAGTTCAGCAATGTCCTCTGGCAGTGGTGGGCCAACACAGTATCTTTCACACATCCTCACTGGAAGAAGTCGTATGCTGTTAAGTCTGGTGATCTCGGGGGCCAGGACAACCATGTTGCATCCTCCTGAGTACCACACCCCTTCCACGCACCGCAATGGTCGTGTTTTACTGAGATGTTCTCGCACACGCCTATAAACTGCGAGGGACCACCATCTAACTGTATGATTAAATCATGGGATTTCTCGAAGGGACGCAATTTTAACTGCAACAGCGCCTCTGGTGTTAAGAATGAAAATTATCTTCTGGCGACAATTCAAGAACAACACTTGACGGGTCCTCTATTATTTACTATATATTCCATCCTCAGTACACACATGTGTTTTTTTACTGTTAACAAGTGTTTGCTTTGATAAGAGGACTCACACAGCCAAGCAGGACATCATCCCCCAGCACTTGATAACTTAACCTGAACTGTACATGGAGATCCTCTTAAACCTGTAGCATCACACCACGTCGTGAATACAATCCAGAAACCGATGATTATAGGCGTGTGATTAATTCCTGAATTGATAGACGGACGGACAGATGAACGACAGAAAAACACAAAATAAGAATTAAGAATCGTGGATGGAACCTATTGCTCTAATCCCCCTGGCTATGAACACAACCCTCCCTATGTGGATGTTTGTCAATCTCTCTCTCTCTCTCTCTCCTCTGGGGTGATCTCCTACGAAGGCCACAACCAAGACCACACCCTCACCTCTAGTAAACCGTAACATCCCCCCCCCCAAAAAAAAATAATGATAAATAAAAAATTCCTTTTCCTCTACCTCACCTCCCTTAATAATAACTCATAAAACAGCGAAATTGAAAATATAATAACAACAAATTAAGATAATCACCACACAAAGCCCTCATTTGGAGCTTAAATGGTGTGTAATTATAGACGATGTGAGGTAATTGGTGGAGACATGGTGAAGTAAATGAAGTAGGACGATAGGTGAGAGGAGCAGCGATGGTCAAGGTTAGAAACAGGTAGAGGATGACGTTATTATTATTATTATTATTATTATTATTATTATTATTATTATTATTATTATTATTATTATTATTATTATTATTATTATTATTATTATTATTATTATTATTATTTTGTCTTTTAGCGCCTTCCTAGTGTGATCTAAACTTGCATTCCCTAAAAAGACGAAGAGTGCGGGGAGATATGATAGAAGTATTCAAGTGGGTGAAAGGAATCAATAAAGGTGATATAGATAAAGTTCTTATAATATCCGAGCAGGATAGGACTCGGAACAACGGATTTAAGTTGGATAAGTTTAGGTTTAGGAGGGAGATAGGAAGGAACTGGTTTACAAATAGGGTGGTGGACGAGTGGAACAAGCTTAGCAACTTTGTACTAAGTGCTGGAACGCTGGAAAGTTTCAAAAGGAGGCTGGATAGATTCATGGATGGTAGAGAATGGTAGTAACTCTCGACAGGAGCTGCCAGGCACAGGCCAACCGGCCTATTGCAGACTCCTTATTTTCTTATGTTCTTATCTCTCTCTCTCTCTCTCTCTCTCTCTCTCTCTCTCTCTCTCTCTCAAATAAACACATCACATACAAGGTTCTACAAGGATTAAAAGATGGGCTACCCGATAACGGCACAGCTTAGGGATGTGAAATACTGACTTACGACTCAACACTCAGTAGGTCGCCCCAACACGCTGTCAGCCCGTCCACTATAAAACCCCTCTTAGCTCCACCCCTACCCCTCTTAGCCCCACCCCTACCTCTCTTAGCCCCACCCCTACCTTTCTTAGCCCCACCCCTACCTTTCTTAGCCCCACCCCTACCTTTCTTAGCCCTTTTTATCTCTCATAGCTCCTCCTCCTACGTACTTTATCTCTCTCGCTCTGCACACACAAAGCGTAACGATGATGTAAGGAAGTTAACATTGTGAGGTGGACTTAACATCGAATAATAGGAATTGTTACTCTATCTATCTATTCTTTTGGTGTTTTTTGGGATGACCTTTTATAAGTTATCTTAGAGAACCGGAGTAAGACAACCGAGATTCATTATAGTTCCAGACGGTATAATATGTCATAAGAGAAACAAACTATGGAATAAACAAACGCTGTAAAATACGATTTGATTAAACGTAATAAAAATTTCCCTTATGTTAAAAAATTAAATGATGTCTGACTAAATATGATGTTTAACCCTTTGAGGACGATGACTTAACCCTTTGAGGACGATGACTTAACCCTTTGAGGAAGATGATTTAACCCTTTGAGGACGATGGTTTAACCCTTTGAGGACGATGGTTTAACCCTTTAATATGGATTTCAGTTTCAGGTAAGAATAATTTAGAGTTTAAGACCAAGTCATTGTGAATTATTTATGGTCAATGTCGGAGGAGCTGCTGGTAAAATGGGCCCGAGATCTAGGAGAGTCTGGTCCTTATACTGTAGACCTCAGTCATATTGTGAAAACGGCAGCTTCATTAGACACCACACTTAGTAACCCAAATCATAAGAATCTACACGCTAACGAAACCTGACCATTAGGATTGCAGTCCCATGTAGTGATAAGGTGGGGTTAGGTTAGGACTTACTACGGCTTAGGGCTCCTATGCCCACTCATCGGGGAAGGGTCTTAACCATGTTACATGGAGGGAATGTATTACCTCACATAAACATGAATAGTCAGTCATTTAGAAGAGGGAGGTAGAAGGCGCCAGTTATCAATACCGTCGGGAAGCGGGAGTTTACCTGTACAGCACACGTGTATGAGCTGCTGCAAAACTTGCCGCGAAAGATAAAAATTACATAATTTGCTTAGTGAAAATTTATTTTCATTTATTTTGATATAGCGGGAAAATTAATTACATTGAATCTTCTTGAATCAGGTAATGCATGTAACCATTCATTGCTTTGCAACTTTTTTTCTGAACTTCAACAAGAACTACACAACACGAGGCGACCAGAATCACAATAAACGAAGAGTTTCCTTTCAAAAGTCTGCCATTATCTCTCTCTGACGTCCACGAATACTGTAAATGTTGGACTTGTATGACTCACCCCTACAATATGAAAGACCTCGCCTGGATCACCTCAAAGTAAACCGATGAGACCGAGAGAGTCATTCTCCCTCAGGTAAAGAGTTACCCCAGTGACTCCTTAGCGATGTCTGGTGTGTTTGTGTGAAGTCCTTGGTTATGAAGTATAGAACCATAACTAGGTAATAACAGTACACTCTATCCGGTGTGTGTATGTGTGTGTGTGTGTGTGTGTGTGTTTGTGAGAGAGAGAGAGAGAGAGAGAGAGAGAGAGAGAGTAACACACTATTTTGAAAGAATATGTTAAGGAAGGAAAAGATAAAAAAAAGCGGAAGATAAAAACAAAGAAGAGAATGTGTACGAAGAAAGAGAAAAGGATGATGAATACAAAAAGAAGAAGAAGAAGAAGAAGAAGAAGAAGAAGAAGAAGAAGAAGAAGAAGAAGAAGAAGAAGAAGAAGAAGAAGAAGAAGAAGAAGACTCAGCAGGGTAAGTTCTGCATAAAGATTGAGTTGCTCATCACATATTGAATAATTCTCAGGTACACGATGGTGACTCCATATCTTTAAGGTCAACTATTCTTACTTCACCTCTCATACTCTTGTCACCTCTTTCCTCCTTGTTTTATCGCTGGGCAAGAGGACACGTGACTCTCATCTTTACCCGAGTCAGTTGGTTCATTGTATGTCTTCCCTGACTGACTGTGTGTAGGGTTGAATGAAAGAATGGCTTCATGAGTGAGTGAATAATTAGAATGAAAGTAAAGCTATTGAATGACTGAATGAATGTACAATTAGCTGTAAATGGGTACCTAATTTTACAAGTTGGGGAAGTAAAGGCGGTCGAGTGCAGTACCGGCCATGCTGTCTCCTTGTGTACAGAACCTAGTTTAACTTTCATATTGTATTGCACGTGTGGCGTATTATTGCACTGTATTGCACAACGCTAAGGGTATTACATTCTGAGGTATTGCATTGTATTGCTCGAGTCTGTAATTTTCCCAATTGTGTTGCATTCCATTGCACATTAACTTTTATTGCATAGTTCTGTACCAGACTACATTCAACTGTATGTACTTGTCGCACATTTCTATATATTGTATCGCTCGATGTATTTTGCTTTGTACTCTGCCACCTTATTTTGTATCGCATTCTAATTAAACTATTGTACTGTATCGTGTTCTAATCAAGGCACTGTACATTATTGTATTTCATGGTCCTCTACTGAAAATTAGACACACCAACTTATTTAATCTGAGGGTCAACCCATTTGATTGTTACTGTATTGACCCGATTCCACATTCTTCTTCTGTCTTCTTTTATCCTTTGTTTTCCATTACTATTGTTTACTTTCTTTCATCTTCTACATGTTTTCTTCGTGTCTTCCTTCATTGTTCTATTTTCTTCTATCGTCTATCTCTCGTGTTCCACTATTTTTCTTTCTTCGCGTCTCATAATATTTTCCTTCTTTCATCAATCTCCTTGCTTCATTCATCTCCTCTCTCCTCCCATTTCCCCTTTTCTCTATTCTCCCTTCACCTGTCTTTATGCATCTCTCATCATCTTCCAATTTATTTCTTCTCTCGATCTCAATAATCAACGCAGAAGCCTAGAGCGTTGGGGGCGCGGAGGAGTGTGGGCCAGTTGTTGTAGGGAGGGATGAAGTTAGTGAAGAAGGAATTTGTGTAGGTTTCAGGGCGTTTATGGTATGTGTGATATTTCCGTAGTCTTGTATTTATTTCTTAGGGTAGATTCCTGTAGATATTTGCTTCTTTTTTCTTTAATCTTTGTACATATTTTCGATTGTATATTGTCAGTGTGTGTTCTTATCTGCGTGGCTGGAGTCTGTTTTATATTGTTATTTCAGGTGTAAGTCTTTCTGTTATTTTGTATTCGTTTATTATGTGTATTAATGCTTTTGTTTCCAGGGTTTTTATTTATTTGTTTATGTTTGTGTGTGATATGTGGGTCTCACGCCGCTGTACAGTATAAGAGTGCAGTGTAGACAGGAGATTTTGCGTGTGATGTACAGCTGTCAATGTCCCCTTTTCAGACATAATATTCTGCTGTTTGTTTTATTTATGTGTTTCATGTTGAGTTTGTCGCAAGGTACAGTGTGTGTGTGTGTGTGTGTGTGTGTGTGTGTGTGTGTGTGTGTGTGTGTGTGTGTGTGTATGCGTAGGAAGTGGAGGTGAGGGAAGAAGGTGGGGTAGTGGTTGGGTGTGAAGTGGATGGTGGAAGGATAGTTATATAGTGGTGAGATGGAAAGATAAATGGGGCTGGGCTGTGGCAGAAGAGTAGGGGGAGTAGGGGGAAAAAATGAGACGATGATGGAGGAAGTTCTGATGTCAGGGGAGGTCTGGGTGCAAGACAATGTTTGGAGTGACTGGGTGAAGGATAAATTGTGTACTGGGTGATGATACTGGTGCCTTATTACCAATAGTTGTGAGGTGGGTAGGAGAGTGTTACAGCTGTGGAATAGTGCGAGTGTGAAGCAGTTGTGTGGAATGAAATGATCATATCTGTAATGTTTACGGGAGGGTGTGGAGTGCTGTTGTATGCTATGAATACTGAAGGTGTTTGAGTGTTTTTGTTAAGTCGCAAGCCAACCCAACTTAAGCCAGCGTGAAGGACCCTACACAACTAACATGGTGTATGTTCTGATCAACTACCACACGAACCATCTAGTGTGCACCTAATTCCCCAGTCGTCTACAAGGGCACAGGGGCACTGCAGGGTAGACAAGGATGACTTTAGGTCTGGGCATTGTAAGCTTAGAGCAGGTTTTTTTTTTATGTGTGTGTGCGTGTGTGTGTGGGTGTGGGTAAGTACATCTGCGGGGCGAGTATAAAACTACCATTAAAGTGCCTGTGTTCGAATGTGTACACTGGAACCGACTTTATTGAATACACAGGAAGCAGTTCTAGCATTGTGAAGTTAGATAGAAGTTGATTTAAAAAGCAACTTAATATACGTAAGCCGTAATATAATATATCTGCGTAAGGAAGAAGGATTTAGCTGTTCGGATAACGTGTAAGTCAGGGAAGGTAGAGGGAGGAGGGCGGGGATCGGCTGGGATACATCTGACAAGTTTTCTTCTTTTTTCCATCTTCTGAACTTCTCTTAAATTCCTTGGTTTTGTTTCCCATTTTTGTCTTGTTTTCCTCTACGGTCTCTTTTTATCTCCCACCTCTCATCGTTTTTTTCCTCTATTATTTTTCTTCTTCCATCTTCCTCCTCTTTCGCCCTCCATCTTCCTGTACTCCAGGATTTGTCAATAAATATGTTAAACTAAAAGAAAAACCTGTGGTGAGGTCAGCCGCGTGTGTGGTGGTGGGTCACGTTAATGGCGAACGAAAACAGTGTTTGGTTACTGCCGGCGGCGGACCACAGGAGGTAAAAAGAGCTTAATGTTTCTTTGCGGTCGGCGTCTTGTATACCTTACTGACCAGTTTGGTCCAAAAGTATCTTTTATAGTTTGTCAGTTTTAAAATGGATTTTATGTAGTTTAGATCTAAAGAAAAACTATAATTAATAGGCCTACTGTAATTTTCTTATACATATAAAAGTATTTTGAAGATTTTAAGAAGTTTCGAAATACTGAAAAAAAAAAAAACTTCAAAGTTCCGAAAAAATAAAAAGGTATCTTATTAAACAAAGATTTTCAGACATTCGAAATACACTTATGCAAGGTAATGCTTTTTGTGATAACTATGTTTTTCTAACAAAATTTTTAAGGTTTCCAAACAACGAAACAAATTGCTTTCACTATTTTCATATATATATATATATATATATATATATATATATATATATATATATATATATATATATATATATATATATATATATATATATATATATATATATATATATATATATATATATATATACTGTATATAACCACACTACCACACTGGAAAAGGGAAGATTTATCTTGTCCACGTTTCCATTGTGGATCTACAGTGTGTGTGTGTGTGTGTGTGTGTGTGTGTGTGTGTGTGTGTGTGTGTTTAGTAATGCAAAACCTTGTTTGTCATGTATTTTTTTATATGTGCTGAACATCATAATACGTATTTTCATTATTTTGAAACATTATAGTAAAAGATAAATTGAACAAGATTCATAATATCAAAAATAACAACAATAATAACGAAAACAACAAAAAATAACAAAAACAACAACAACAATAATAATAATAATAATAATAATAATAATAATAATAATAATAATAATAATAATAATAATAATAATAATAATAATAATAATAATAATAATAATAACAACAATAATAATAATAATTTACTGGTTCGTTACCGTACACAGGCATCATGACATGCCATCAGAAAAACAGGAATAAGTAAAATATCAGTAAAAACAATTGTTTGAGATATCGCGGGCACCTGGTGATGGAGTAGGGTGAACTATATGAGGACGCACATGATTATACAGCTTTATATGAACCTACAGGAGAATCATTTACTCTCTTCATGACTCCTGAAATTATTTACTTTATTTTTTAGAGAGAAAGAGGGAATATGGACGGTGGTTTAGGCAACATCTTGAGAAATGTAGAAGTGAACGGAAGTCGTCCTGTACTATTGAGAGCAAATAATGTCATTAGCTATAGACTATGAAAAAAAAATGAACGGATGACTCTCTCCCATGTTTACAGCCTTAGTGTGAAGAAGAACCTCTTGTCTTAACCGCCATGTCCAACAAAGGGTTTATAAATACATTGCAGTTTCTGAGGTTTGGTAATAGGAGTAACACGAGAGGGAAGGAGGACAAATGGCAAATTTGCAGACTTTAAGTACATTTGGAACTACCTTGGATCCCAACTTCCAAAGCTGTGTATATTAAGAGCTGGTACCTTCAAGCGAGAGTGTGGCTTTGGCCAATCAATCCCGTCGATGTTCGGGAACGAATTTTAGGGACTAAAATTTTTGGTTACTATTACGTAAAACAAGTTACTGTCTGGAAGATGACATGTTTAGAGAGGCAGCCAGAAGAATAGCGTGGTGGTGGCCAGGAAGGACAAACTATCACAACTGATAATATATATATCAGCTGGACCCCCAGCCTGGCGTTGGTCAAAATACTAGAAACAACAAATTATATATGACACAGGCCATGATGTTATAAGACAAGTTCTACGAGATAATGTCTTTTGTCTTTCAGAGACAAATATATATTTATTCTAAGTGATATTATTTTATCCAATTATCACTATAAGTGGTAGCTAGATCTACTTGTGCTAAGTTTCCATTAAAAAACAACACTACACTGAGGACATACTCATATCATCTCTCTCTTGTCGTGCAGTCTTCAAAGGACTCTCACTTGATAATTTGTGTGTGTATAATATGCTATTAAGATAAGGCACACAGATAGCAAGATGAAAGGAATAACTCAACACATGTAGGCCTGTGTGTATGAGTGTTTTAGGGAGCCATGGCAGCGTTGATGGCTCTCCCTATAACTTGGCTTTGACGGTTGTGTGTAACTATGCTGATGTAGCAACAGTCTCTCACCCACCAGAGACACACGTACATATTCAACGGGTAACAGAAGAGCATCAGCGAGGCCAAAGCGTGAGTGTGTGTGTGGCAATATGTAAGAGTACCACAGACACGTATGTATGACTTGGAATATGCAATAAGAGTAGCACGAGCATTGCTTAACGTGGCCGTATTGTAAGACAAGCTGTTGTAGTGCGGTGGAGGAGTGGTTGGTGTACTGGGTTGGCTCTCTACATGTTAAACTTTACACATAGACACAGTAGAGACACAAAACCAGACGCACTTTGTTATGTAAAATAGGTCGTTCATTTTACAAAATTTCAATTATTATTATTTTGCCATAAAATGAAAACCTACCTAAAATACCTTATCATCTGGCTTTTCTACCTCCATGCGCTCACAGGAGAAACAAAAGCCAGCAGCACTTCGCAAAGCAGTAATCAAAATTGCAAATTTATTTTCGACACAAAAGTTTTTTTTCGGGAAGTACGATGAAAAATATAACCCAAACTAGGACATTGTCAGGTGATACAACTTTCATATGAATACAAAAGAGACACAGAGGCGCTAACATACTGCAACACACACACACACATATACGCCGTTCATTAAACAATTTTCTTTCGGAAGGTAAAATACATTGATATAATTTTTATACAAACACAGGAGACACAAGAGCAATAGCACTTTGTGAGAGCTAATGCTTGCCTCCTCTTCTTAAACTTTGTCAGACTTGATTCACAAGTTGACTCGAGGGTCTGACGACTTTATAAACTTTTTTTTGTCACTCATCGAAAAGTTTAGAAAGGAATATGAAATTACCTCAGGAGTTCAATTCATGTTTCTGCAAAATGTCGTCCCGGGATTTTTATGAATTTTTAACTTGGGTTATTTTATGAGCGTTTTTTTCTTTCCTTTAACTTCAGTCAACAAATGGAATTAAGGGCTTTTAAGAACAACAACGACCGCCATTTACTTTTTCTTCTTTATGGTATATGTGTGTGTATATGTGTGTGTGTGTGTGTGTGTGTGTGTGTGTGTGTGTGTGTGTGTGTGTGTGTGTGTGTGTGTGTGTGTGTGTGTGTGTGTGTGTGTGTGAGTGTGTGGAGATAATTAGACCAATGCTCTCACAGACTGCGTGTACTGTACAGTGTGTACATGGTTCAGGGTGGCTTGCATTTCACTGTGAGTTTTAGTATGTATAAGAATATCATCAGCATAGCTAACAGTAATATTGCTGGGTCTGTCTGGGATTGGCGTTCACATGAACATTGAACAAATTGGTTCTAAGTACTCCACCTTGAGGGGGTGGGGGTGCCTTGTATTAGTGAGAGACAGAGAGGATGAGGTGTGTGTGGGGGTCTACGGGACTTCTCATGTTATTGTGAACTTGTGGTCCACCTACATTTTTTATGAATAGTTTATTTCCTCTACCTGTGTGTGTGTGGGAGCACCTGTGTCTGTTTTGTTGCACCACACCCAGTACTGACAGCGTCCAGCCCTCCTCTGTAAAAAACACCTGCCATTATCCCTTGTGAGAGGCAAAACGCACCATGACTCAGCAACGAGTGTGTATGTATGTATGTATGTATGTACGTATGTATGTGTGTATGTATGTATGACTCTCTCTCGTTATTTCATTACTGTGAATATGATGGCCAGTGTTTATGGCCATTATGCTAAGGAATTAAACAATCGATTCCTAGATTATTCCTTAAGAACTAACTGGGCTGTATTTGTTTTAATTTCCGTCCAATTTATACTCATTTAAAGTATTTGTTATAGGATGAAGCCAATATGGCGTCCAAGTTGCACTACGACTGTAATTAAAGTACACTTAGATCACTATAATTCTCGAGGAGGGGGGGGGGAACCCATCATTCAGGTGGTTCGTTTAAACTTAACACACCTGCTGGTTCACCATTTTTACTGCCCTCTCTCCCCTCCCTCAATCTACCCCCCCCTCCCTTACTATCCCCTCTCCCCTACCTTCCTTCTACGTGCTTCACTGACCATTTCCCTCCCTTCTCCTCACCCTCCCCTCATTCCATCACCCCCTACTCTATCTTCTCCCACCCTACCACACCTCCTCTCCCCATTACGTAAGCCTTGGAAATAATCTGACAGGTGGAAGAGATGTGGGTCAGGCGGAGAAGAGATCGAGTGAGGTGTTAGTGGCAAGGAGGAAGGGGAGGGGAAGGGGGTGGGGGTGAAGGGAGGAGAAGGGGGTGAGGGAGGAGGGAGAAGTGGAACAGGAGGAATGGTATAAAGAGTTGGGGGAGGGAGGATAAAAGCCTTTCCTGACTGACTGACTGACTGACTAATTGCCTGACTGACTGGCTGACTGGCTGGCTGACTGACTGTCTAAAAGAAATTATCTCCAACGTCACAGACTCCTATACCTCTGAAAACAACCACTACTAACTAAGGCAACTTATGACCAATTCTTCCTTCACAAAAATCCCCCAGAAATAGTTAGTGTACGTGGACTACAGATTCAGGTATAAAGTACAGGTACAGTAATTCGCACAGGTGGTATATGTAACAATGAACATAGAACCATTTGAACCTACTTATATAAAACATTGTAATGAAGATCTAAGTACAGTATAAAGTACAGTTACAGTTATTTATCCCATTACAGTATCATGATGGTAGTCTCAGCCTGAAAACTTACTGTATCTTATCTAAACAATTTTATGGGGTATTTCTTATTTATTCTACACTACAGCATAAACTAAATACTAAGTGAAATTGCACTTGAGATGAGATGACATGTGGTGTGTTCCTTAAAGCTGTGACCTTAACTTCTGAATGTTTATCTTAGGAACCTACGGTGCCAGTTCTAGACGTTACCATGGTGAATATCTCTCTCTCTCTCTCTCTCTCTCTCTCTCTCTCTCTCTCTCTCTCTCTCTCTCTCTCTCTCTCTCTCTATCTATCTATACTAAATTATGCTGCCTAAGTTCTTCATACTTCCACAGATAGACACAGACGATACTAACAGCCTCCCTAGTGACCCCATTGTACGCAAGTGATCACCTTAACAAATTCAAACATACATCGTCGTGACATCAACCTGATTGACTCTCTACCTCGTGTGCTGTTAATATTCTTTTCTAACTTGGAGTAACAGACAGACAGCTGAGAATGAGAATGGATTGAAAGTGTTCGCTGACAATTGACATTCAAAAGGCCGCACTCAGCTGACCTATAGTATATGACGACTGGATGAAAAATCGTATATTAAGTGCAATATTTGGGAAAGGGAATCTCATGTAATATAAAATAGCGTATCAGGTATGCTTAAAACATCACCTGAGGGAACACAAACCCTATCCCGCGAATCGTTACTGTGGTAGAGTACGTACCGAACTAGTGGTTACTGCAAAATAATGTAATTACCTCAGGACAATGTTTAACAACTTCGTGTTCTTTAACTTCTAAAAATAAAAATATTTAATTCCCGATATACTCGTCCCCTATTACCAAGACAACAATTGGTCAAAATTTGGTACGATTTGCACCAAAGGTTTATCATGCAGACCACGTTACATGTTGATCAAACCTAACAACTTATGTGTAATCTGCAAACATATTCTTGAGATATTTTAAGGGGCAGACTGACCGACAGACTAGATCGAAAACAATCTCCTACCCAGCAACTGTACGCAGGCTAACAAGCATATGATTACTAGAACCAAAAAACAATCTTCTAGGTTGTAATAATTGGGCCAATCAAGGTCTTTCAAGGTCATCTGATGAGTAGTACAAGTTAAGGAACTTGTCAGCACCTAACCTAACCTAACCCAAGTGAGAGGTAATTATTTATTCATCTCTAACCTAAAGGCCAGACCAGGGGCTTAGTCTAATAGTAGTAAGAGTATGGGAAAAGAAGTATACGTAATAGTAGTAGAAGTAGTAGTAGTAGTATGCCAAAGTGAAAAGTTGCAGCAACTGATGCTGCAAGTACCAGAGAATTTGAAAAAAAAGTAGCTATAGCGCAGGAGGTGGGCGCCAAGAACTGGTATTCAAAGCTAAGCGTCGCATTCTGAGGTTGAACAAAATGCCGGTTTTATCTAAAAAACAGTTTTTGTGATATAACCTATAGAATGCCCCCTTTCTTGCACACCATGGCGTGATCGACGTCATAGGAAGAGCCACACACGCATCAAAAAGGCAAACCTTCTACTGGCCTACCGTACCTTAGAGCATTGGCATCTGTAAATTCTTGTTTATTGAGACTGAAACCATTTGCCCTTATCAGTTGGCTTTGCTCTGCCTCAGGGGAACGAGAGAATCGCCCCCAAAGCCGACAACAATTGCAGATATTAACTATGAGGCAACAGTCACTGAATGCCGCATAGATCTACGGCTCAACTAAGTAAACTACTTATGCATTAGGATATTTAATTTTAAGGTAATAAAATGGCGGCGAAGGTGTGGCTATTGGGGAAGGATGGAGGCCACGTAGTAGTAGTAAAGAATAATTTTGGTACGACTGATCCTTTTCCCTGTTGTACAAGAGAGAGAGAGAGAGAGAGAGAGAGAGAGAGAGAGAGAGAGAGAGAGACTTAATAACCTTCCTAGGTCATATCTCACTTCCTTAAAAAATCACCTCCCTTGTACATTACTTTTGTATTACAGTGTTTATTAACATTATACTCTCCGCCATCCAGGTTAGGTTAGGTTAGGACTGGAAACCAATATCACCTATCACCCCCTGCCACTCTGGCCTTTATCACCACAGCGTTAACCAACCATAATCAAACCAAAAAAAAAAAAATCCAATTCGGAATAAAATCATCTAATTTCTCTCACTCCATTATCTTACCTGTGCTAAGACCGACACCTCTTTAACTCCAGGTGAATTTTCATACATAATCTCAAATACTGTCATACAGAGCCAGGTACTGGAGGTTAAAATGCCAAATTAACAACTATCTATCCCACTAATCACTTACTACGATGTAACGTTATCTATTCTAAATCCTTGAAGATCTAAAGGTTGCCGATGATAGAAGTTTTTATTTTATTTTTTTTTTCAAGAAACCAGACACCAATAGTATATCTTTAACATGTCCATAATGACTGCCATGGCGAATATAATTCTCCTTCGCAAAAAAAAAAAAAAAAGTTTCTTAGTAGCATGGTTTCGTTGCTTCTGCAAGGCTATTAGGTGTTCGAAAACAGACTATAATTATTGTTTTTGTGTGGTCTAATATTGGTTTACGATCTCGCTCACTGGCACGAGGTTTTCGACTTTTTTTGACACCTGACATTTTTCATCGTGTCTGAAGTTCACAGTTTCATTCGTTAATGATAGTCGTGTCTTTTTACGACATTCATTATAATATCTATCATGTTTCTTCTTTTCATTATTTTTTATAACTCTTCTACTTCATCTTCTTTTCTTCTTCGTCTTTTTATTGTTCTTTTTATAATTCGCTTCTTCTTCTTCTTCTTCTTACACCGAGTCCCTAACCAAATCTTCTAGCTGAACCAGAGTCCGGAGAAAGCAAGAGTCTCACACGAATAACATATAGTCCCTGTTTCTACGGTTAGGTTAGGTTAGGTTAGGATGGGATAGGATACATAACAAAAACAAAACAAAACACAGGCCACGGACGACTATAACGACTATGGGAATCGTATTAAGTGTAGAATCTAGTTTATGGACCAACTCATGCCAATAGTTGTACCTGGACCAGACACCACACCTACTTTCTCACCAGGCCTAATAAGTCAAGTTTATTTGCTGATAGCTGCTTCCGTAGTTATCATGTCGGACCTCAAATACCTTCTCCTTCAACCTTGGGTCTTTTATTTTTTTTGTGAAGAGAAATGTTCAAGTCCCAAATACCAAGACCGGTTTCTGAGTGAGTGATTAATAGCAGGACGATACTGAGTCAATGAAAATTCGGTCACGATGCCAGTCTTGAGTCTAAGACAGTTTTCAAAAACCGCAACACTAATGTGATTATTTTTTGTGCTACTTAATTAGGGATGAGACAGTTTGATCAAATAATGGTACAGTTTCAGTGCAACAAACTGTATGATAGGCAGCTGGATGTGTTCTCTGTCCCCAGTTGGATATATGACCTATAACCCTTCAAGACCACTGAGGTCATAAATGTATTAGAAAATAACAAAAGAATTACCCACCTTAATAACGTATCTGTTCTAACCTCAATATCAATAGCGATGCTCATTCTTTCCGTTTATAACAACTCTATCGCAGGAATTTTGACCAGCATAAATTATTAGGAGACAAATTAGTATCAGCAAATAGGTGTTACTAACGTTTATAGGATCAATACACAGGAAAAATTAATGTTTTGAAACCCAATTGATAAAGATTAAATTTCAAATGTCAATTATTTAAAAAATTATATAATTATGCCAAGTCTCCTCTCCTCTCCTACTTTTTTCTTCCTGTTTTCTACAAGAGGGGGAGGGGGGGGGGCTATGAAAATAAGATTATTGTTTGTTCATTCATTCACGTTTTGCCTGGTGAAGACATGATATAACCACCTCCCAGACTAATAACATACTCCTTCCCATAACAGGATCAGAAACTATACGTCACTACCAATAGGACATCAAGCATAGCATGGTCGTCCTCGTCTCCTCTGTAGTACATTAGTAACACGCCTCTCATCACCCATATGCCATACCCTTGTCGTTTTCACATGTCCGGTTGCCCTAGGCCTGTAGCACTGAACAGATAATCTACCTAATCCAATTCAGCATATTACCACACGAAATTAGACTTTAACAATACAATAACGACCTGTTATAGCCCAGTAATATCACAGCGAGAGACCATTATTGCGTTAATTACAAGAGCAACAGAATTACACAAGACCGGCAATAATTACGCAGTTAAGCGTAATAGACGGAGAAGGTAATGATGATTACACAAAGCCAGCTGCATGGCACTGTGTTCTTAGTCTTGGAATATAAACATGTAAGCCAGTAGAGGAAAGCAGACTTATAATTTTCTTCTTACGAAACCGCAGTTCTCAGTAACACACATCCTTCCTCTCTAACATATAACCTCCCCCCTTCCCTTAACGTAGTCTTCCTCCATTTCAATTAACATACAAATCCCTTCCCTCCTATTCAGTAGCACAGCACAATCTCCTTCTCTCTTTCAGTAACACACAACCACCATCCCTCCCACGTTTTCAATAACACAATCTCACCCCCTCCCCTCCCTTTTAATAACACACGCCCTTTTTTAACAGCGTTCAACCTTTTCTCTCCCTTCTGTCCCTTTTCTGTACTACACGACTTTTCCTCATATTTGTAAGATTATATTCTCAACTCCCTTTCCATAAACAAGCATCCAAAATTTCCCTTTCTCTCTTATGAGTTTATTATCCCCTCCTTCTCTTCCCCCAATTTCATAACACGCCAGCAGCCACTTTCTTTCCCTTCATTTCATTACCACACACCATAACGAGACCTGAGCTACCCCCTCCCTTCGGCACCTTTGAGAATCCAAGGGCATACAATGTGAAAGTGAGATGAGAGGTTTGGTCCTTGTCCAACAGGTTTTGGAAGCAGAGGTCAAAAAAAAAAAAGCGTAGGGGGAGGGTTAAATCCGCCTGTTAATTTATCCATGATACTCTTTCACCTATGAGGGAATTTTAACCGCATGAAATAAGATTTTTAACTAAAATTTGTAAGCAATTGGCCTATTCGTAATCTAACTGAGATTTATACTGGGGGATTACCTGTGTTAATGTTACCACCATCGTCCTAAGGTAAACAAAAGGTGACTTACATTCGGATTGCGGCCAGTAGAGTTAACATCATGCCCTCACTTGACACATTTCCTCCACACCACAAATTTTCTTCCATTTCAATTTCCTATAATTTATTCACAAACATACAAAGAGAAGTAAATCTTCCAACTGATAATAAATAGAGAAATAATCCACACAGAGAATACATAAATGCTCCAGATCACATAAATGCTCCAGATCACACAAATGCTCCAGTTCACATAAATGATCCAGATCACACAAATGATCCAGATCACACAAATGCTCCAGATCACACAAATGCTCCAGATCACATAAATGCTCCAGATCACACAAATGCTCCAGTTCACATAAATGCTCCAGATCACACAAATGCTCCAGTTCACATAAATGCTCCAGATCACACAAATGCTCCAGTTCACATAAATGCTCCAGATCACACAACTGCGTCAGTTCACATAAATGCTCTGGATCACATAAATGCTCCAGATCACACAAATAGTCTAGATAAATGCTCCAGAATACACATCAAGACATAGCAACTGGAATGAAATACGAGAGCCTGCCTGAATATGGTTTACCTTCCTCAGTCAGTGTAAAAGGGAGCTAGTTGGAAATATTTCAAACTCGTAACTACTTCTTACTGAGAGAAAAAACAGCCAGACAGAGACAGACAGACAGACAGACAGACAGACAGACAGACAGACAGACAGACAGACAGACTTATGAATGCATATAATTTTCAATCACATATAACTATTTCCCATTTTCTATGTTAACATTACCCTTTAGAGAATATTAAAATGTAAATATACTTCTTAAACTACTAACACTAAGCTCCAATTTCAAGTGAACTTCAAAGAATGTCAAATGCCAAAGATTGTCAATGGTTCTCTAGCTTAAATGTGTCTTCTAAGTGGTGTTAAATGAGCGTATCCAAACAAGATAGAGTTTCAGTATAATTTTCATGTGTGTGTGTGTGTGTGTGTGTGTGTGTGTGTGTGTGTGTGTGTGTGTGTGTGTGTGTGTGTGTGTGTGGGCGTTAAGTGCCTTTCTTTAATTTCAACAACAATTAAACACATCAGACTTTTTTCGTAAGACATCAATACGACTGAGACTACAATCTGAACCGTTTTGTGACCTCTATAAAGTGACCAAGACTATGTGTTGTGGTCACGGTGATGCATCGTATTATTCTGCCTCGAGGACTTGGATGAACTATATATATATATATATATATATATATATATATATATATATATATATATATATATATATATATATATATATATATATATATATATATATATATATATATATATATATATATATATATATATATATATATATATATATATATATATATATATATATATATATATATATATATATATATATATATATATATATATATATATATATATATATATATATATTACTTAAAGTATTTCAATTAAGAAACCTTATTTTTTGCTTCATCTTCAGAGAACTTTCCTGTTTTTAAACTTTTGTGAAACTTTATCTTCCAAAGTATCTTCCAGTTTTTAAAAAAAAATGTTAATGCGTAAAAATGAATGCAGGAGATTCAAGGAAAAGCAGAATTTGGGGATGGAAGAGTGAAATTAAATGTTTGTCCCCGAAGAAGACGACCTGGGAGGATTGGTAAGGACAACTGGAAAACGTTTGGAGCGGTGGGCCCTGGACGACAGCCCTCAGACCTAAACGCGGTACCTTGATTGGTTGAATTTGTCAGAATATTCAGTAATTTTAATTTTGAAATTTTTGTTTCTTCATTCTTACTCTTCATATGTATTATCTCAACTTATATATTTCAGTTTAAGCTTGGGGAGTTTTACCACCTCCGGGTATCGAAAGACGGGAAAAAATGTGTGGGAAATAAAGTGCCAGGGTGCCAATATTGCAGTGTGCCTCAACTCTACCCCACCAAAGCAAAATTGTTTTAAAAGCTGTGAGAGTATTTCAGGTCCTGTGGAAGGGAGGCGACATGCCACACACAGATTCTCAACTGCTCGTACACCGATTCTTTTTTACCCTAAATGGATATGTGGAAACGCATCTAACAGACTCACTTAAGCTTCAGCATAAAGTGGATTCTTAAATAATCGTTCAGTTATTTTTTTCCTAAATGGTAAGGTCATGGTGTACCTCGTCTTGGTAAAAAAATTTAAATAAATAACAAATAAAAAGTAAAGGATTCATCAAATGGTAGTAATTTATGTCTTTTCCCTTAACTGTTGATTTAAAAACACAGAACAACGAGTGCCCTTGATTTTAGGTATTTTATCTTTCCTACAGTGAGAATTCAATATATTTACACACGAGAGAGAGAGAGAGAGAGAGAGAGAGAGAGAGAGAGAGAGACATGGGGCACTGAAGCGAGACTATTATACGGTTCTGCCCGACGTGGTCAACATAAAGGTACTAGTTTATTAATGCAGTGGTCCTGTCCCTAACATTAACTAGCCCAAGCTGTTGTATCATATCCTCATCTATAATACCCACTACCCTGTCATTAATGAGGAGGGGGGGGGGGCAAGGTGTATGCACCTTGCCGTATTTCAGGTGGAGCTGAATAAATTCCTCTACGCCAGGGTTAAAGTTATCTCAAATCTATGGATCGTGCACAATGTTGAGGTAGGTTAGAGTAAAATCTCCCGCCCTGCCTTGAGGCGGTCAGACTGACTCCGCACCGGTTCTTGCAAGGTAGATCCTCCCCTATCGACCCATCCATGCGTTCGGGGTAGGTCAAGATCTCATAGTAAGACAATGGCGCCTCGAGCACCACATTCCCGTGTAGGGTTAGGTAAGTGCCTTCACTCCTTACCGAGATGTTTGGAGTGAGGACGTCATGCTAAACCCTTGGCATATAGGTTTCTTTTGTCAACGCTTTCTTGTACACACACACACACACACACATAGATAGTGAAGAAAATATGCAGAGATAGTGAAGCAAATAGATTAAACGAGATAGTAGTGACTAGTAACGATGTTAGTAAGCAAATAGACAAGCTAAAGCCTTATAAGTTGCCAGGTCCCGATGAGATATTTGCCAGAGTATTAAAGGAATGTAAAGAAGAGCTTATTACACCCTAAGCAAATTTGTTTAACCGATTCTTTATTATATATCGTTAGATTTTCCGTCGCTACAATTTGAAACGCTTGACGAAATGCTTTGGTTTGATTCCCAGTGCATCACCATAGTTGGTACGCCTACTACCCATATCAGCAATAGCTGGAGTAGAGGGTAGGGTTGGGGGAGGGAGTCGTCCTTGTATGGCGCACTAGATACTTCAGATTAACAAGAAATCCATTAAGCTATATTAATATATGTCTTGTGCTGGGTAGAAGCAAGGTATATGTAAACAAGCCACTGACTGATGATTACAATAACTCTGAAATATACATTAAATGGAAGTGTTTCGGAACATCATAACTGAGACTGAGACAAACCTCAAAACGGACATTTCACCATTACGTAGTTATAGTAAAGGAGTTTCATTCATACCGAGTTTCACAATATGTCAACTCATGTTGTTCGCGATATGTCTGATTTATGAAGAGTGACTAAGCAAATAGTACTCGATATTTTAGAGTGAACAGCTGCAGCAATATACAATATATCGGTCTACATGAGATCTGCCATGTTACTGATGTGTAAATTGCATTGGTTGTTTCATGGCGCCTAACCCACCGTCATACTGTGGGTTTGCTCATCCCAGTTCGCCGTGCTATCACAGCGTTATGTATACCCTCGTTTTGATGGGCAATGATAGCACCTCTCACATCATGCGATGTCTCCCCGATAATTCCTGGCTCCATTCGATGTAAGATCCCGTTGATGACTGGCACGTCGCTGATGTCCATTTATGACATCCAGTCCGAGTCATGCTCTGATGCATCGGAGGATTCACATCGTTCGAAAACGTATATATTCATTCATGCTCAAACGTCGCGGATGTAGACTTACCAACCGTTCAGAAAGAAGTTGAGTAACATTGCTCGGAAAGCCTCGAAACACACCGACCCCCATAACTAACGTTACTTTTTGGGGGACTGTACAGTACAGTTACTCATAAAAGAAACGGGCCCCGGGAGAGAGGTCTTGAGACTCGTGGCCTATCAGTTCTGATAACAATGTACAGTACCTGACGTACGGGGGGTGAGGGGGTAGTGTGGGGGGAGGGGGGTGTTGTGGACCGCTTCCATGTGCACGAACCATGGAAGTATAATAGGGTGGAGGCGGCGTGAACGGTGTATAGCGCTGTCAGGAGTGAAGCCAGCCAGCCAGTCAACGACGTGCTAGACTACGTGAATTATTATCCTAATGTTGATTCATAAATACATTTGCTAACCTCTATGGCACGAACCATGCTGCCTCGTTTCATGCAGAACTAATACGAGGTGACTCTTAACAGCATAATTATGTTACATTTATGAATTATATTTCTAAGATCCTAATGTGACCTTATTCATCGCATTATACCTATATACAAACTAAGCTTATTCTGTTAAGAGGTGAGTTCATTCATATACTTACACGACGTTATCAGAATAAGTCAATATCAGTTGAAACCAAAGAATAAGTTTATATTGATTATCCTTAATATATCTGCAAAGTTTATAAATTACACGAATGAAACGTCGCGTGTGTTGTACCTAAAATTCTGAAATAGCAGACTTTACAAAACACACACACACACACACACACACACACACACACACACACACACACACACACACACACACACACACACACACACACACACACACACACACACACACACACACACACACACACACACACACACACACACACATTCTAAATTATGTGCACAACACTAGCATGTTCACACGATCCCTTCCCAGGTTATACTCACGACACCTGAGTCCCCTCTTCCAGTAAGAGGGTGCATTAGGCAGGTAAGGGTCTGAGCTGGAACACTGCCACCTGATAGAGGCGCGAGGGTACCTGTCTTCCTTCCTTGTGTGACCCACTAACACATGGTTGTCGTCGCTGGCTCACCTAGTAATGAAAATCATTGCCTCTGTTGATGTAATTTTTATGAATTCTTATTAACCCAAAACTGGCAAACGAAAACAAACTAATTCTATCTCACCTCACCCTGAAGAAGTGTGGTGTGGAATGACTGAGTTTCGATAGAATTGTTCACTGGTTTTATAAGTAATGTTTGAACATAAACTGGCACTATTGTATTACTGTCAAGTGTAGCTAAGTTCCTTAACCTTCTTTAGAATGTGTAATATAGATTACAAAATAATGGGTTCCAAAATACCATCTATGACACCAATTATCTTGTATGGCTAAACAACACACCATTCCTCATAGCTCTTCCACTAACTCTACATGAACTGGACCGCCTGATCGTGAACTATACCCTTGATATCTCTATTAGCTTGGGTCAAGTACCAGTTACCATTCCGTTATGGCAGGTAAGAATATATGTCAAACTGTTTGACCAATAAAGAATCTGTAAGGTCTTTTACACTTCTTTAGTCGAACAAAAAATTTTACTCACTCACTTAGCGCCAGCTTGTCATTAGCCAAATTTCCAATAAGAAATTTTATAACTGTTAAGTAATCTCTTACGACAAGGTCATACATAACAGGTTAACGTAACAAGATATACCATGAAGAATGTCCACACTAATCCATCTTGGTCCCTAACCACATAATAACCACAATCCTACACTACACACCTCACCACACAATACAAAACGATATAACATTACACCACAATACGTATAACATTTCCCTTTCATGTTATCCTAGGCCTTCACCCAGATAGGTTCTAACTAACTACAGCATCAGAGTTGACCAATCATGGGTTCTGTCGTGCTCGGAGACATCTTGTTGACTAGTTTCTGTTTTACACAATGCATAAGTAGTTTAAGCTACTTCGGTTTCCTATTAAGACGAGAAACATATATTATTACGAAATACTGAGAGTCCTTTTGCAACCAGTCATACCAACCATTCTGAGATGACAGGAGACATACTGTAGTGCTCAATCTGAAATCTGTCGTGCCCAGTAGTTGGAGAACTTTTTGTGGCGAGTGTACTTCCTTATCTGATAATATCCAAACTGCCGCTTGCCTCCCTTTATGTTTAGTAGCCAATATAATATAAGCTTCGGCTTAGTCATACGTATATATATATATACAGTATAAATATATTAAATTTTTGGCGCGAAATATCCTGTATGGAATGATGTAGTGTTGCTTTATATGCAATAAACATGTACCAAAAATCAATATTACGAGCTTTTCATTCGCTGGGGACAAGAAGCAACCGAAAACTAAAGGCATACTTGTCCCAGAGCTTATTGCATGCAGTAGTCCAGCGAAGATGCTCTCTCTCTCCCTCTCTCTCTCTCTCTCTCTCTCTCTCTCTCTCTCTCTCTCTCTCTCTCTCTCTCTCTCTCTCTCTCTCTCTCTCACCTTAGAAACTCTAACCTTATCCAGTCTTGTAAAATTTCTTTGCATTCAATACAATCAACACCACTCTCCCCACTCCTGCCATCCAATACTCTTCCCTTCCTCTTCACCTCTTCCTATTTCCACACCCAATCTCCCTCATTTTACCTTCGGCCCTGGCCCTCACTCCTCTACATGCTAGAAGCCGAAGATGAAGTCCTGGGCAACGACTTATTGTGAGTTGGTTTCAAGTTACCCCTAAAGGCATCATCCATCGAACCGCAATTCGATTATAGAGTAGTTATATGATTACACCGTTAGAGCAACAACCCACTGTTCAATTATTCTCCCATCTAATAGTCACTTAAAACACTCAACTATTTTACGTTAAGTCTCTGGGAATTACGAGCGATGCCATTAACCTACCTATCACTCAATCATCTTGTCTACTCACTCATTTATCTTTAGGAGTGTTCTTCCACCCTCGATCCTTTCAACCCCTCTCACCCTTTACATCCCTCGCCTCTCCCTTCACCCATTCACCTTCCCCCTTTTTTTTCTTTTTACACCCTTTCCCCTTCTCCTTCCTCATCTCGTCTGCCCCGTTTCACCACCTCCCCACCACTTTTCACCCTACCCTTCATTACCCGGGTCAAAAATTTCTAAGACTCGTCCATTTAATTGTCCTCATAACTCATCAAGTTAATGTATACTGCCTTTCTTGTGTCGAAGATTATGAGTAAGACTCACCTGTCTCTCTTAGTAAATCCACAAACACACAAACACACACACACACACACACACACACGCACACACACATACACACACACACACACACACACACACACACACATAACGATGCCCTGAAGGATACTCCTGCTCGCTGGAAATATGTCGACAATGCCATCAATTGCATCAATGTGAAAAACTCAGCTCTTGATTACAGTGCCCCCAAGAAAACAGTGAGCAGCCTACAATAATATCACCACCAATCACACCAAGACTGGTTAACGACACAATCCCCATGTACGAGCAGATGAACAACGATGACATTGTGAAATCCGACTGAGAGAGATATTTAGGAGTAATGATAAGTAGGAACCTTAAGCCAAGTAAACACCGTGTTTTTGCTCGTAACAAGGCTAATAAAGTACTTGGGTTCATACAAAGGAGTGTTAGTTACAAGATTAGCGAGGTCATCTTACGATTATATATTGCGCTTGTGAGACCTCACCTGGATTACGCAGTTCAGTTCTGGTCACCGTATTACAGAATGGATATAGAATCCTTGGAAAGAATTCAGAGGGGGAATGACAAGACTAATCCCGGGCATTAGGAACCTTGAGTATAGAGACAGGTTAAAGCATCTTAATTTACACTCCCTCGAGAGACGTAGAGTGAGGGGCGACCTGATAGTGGTGTATAAAGGGAAGACAGGGCTAAAAAAGGGGACATTACAAAGGTACTCAAACTATCCAACCAGGAGCGAACTCGTAACAATGGTTTTAAATTAGACAAATTTAGATTTAGGCGCGAAATAGGTAAACACTGGTTTGGAAACAGAGTAGTGGATGAATGGAACAAGTTACCAAATATAATCATTAACTCGAATACGCTGGATAGCTTCAAACATAGGTTGGATGCTTATATGAGCAATAGGGTTTGGGTGTAAACGGGACTGCCCAGTATGGGCCAATAGGCCCGCTGCAGTTTCCTCCATTCTTATGTTCTTATGTTCTTACATCTCCCTCCATCACACTGGGCCACAAATCTCTTCAGGTCTTGAATTCCACCAAGCTTCTCGGGGTCAGTACAATCGTCAAATTTTCCAGCTATCGTCTCCACACACATCCTCTGTAGTCCAAAAACCCTAGTACTTCCCGCGTCTTAGCTCAAAAATATTTACACAACGTTCATAGTTGCTAAACGCACCTACTGTACAGTACGCTTCCCCTGCCTGGCCTTCCTTAAACTGCTATAGAACAAGGACAAGTACAGATGAGGGCGTGCAAAATTTTCATCTCCCACTCTTACACCACATATCAAGAAGCACTAAGCACACTGACCCTCTCCACCATTCTTTCTAATTATCATCGTGACCTCATCTGTCAGTTTGGGACCACTGCCACTTGCTGCCCACACGACCTCGAACTGATTGCTACGGTTGAACAGCCCCCATACCAGCCCTTGTAATAATCATCAATTATATTCGTAGACAACTCATGTGCTCACGCCATACCTATCCCCCCTCTTGCACACACACACACACACACACACACATCCTTGACCACCGAAGGGTCAAGACGTACCTGGCGCTCCTCTCGGAGCAGCCAGGTCAACTGTTAAGTTGGCCCATACCAACTCCCTCCCCTGAACCCTCCTCCCCACCGGAATATCAACAAGTTCTCGCCAGAAGTTACTATTTCATTTAGGAAAGGAATGGAACCAGTGTTAAACAGAGGTGAACAGTGGTGAACAGTGCTTAAGTCAGTGAGAACAACTAAACAGTAACAGTCGAACCCAAGTTAACCTTCACACAGTGAGGTCCCAGGTACCCAGTGATAACGGCCCGTGAGACTCAACAACAACCAGCGATGTGTTAATCCGTCTATGATAGGAAGGCCTGGGACCACACCTCACTCATATAACACCATCTGTGAGGGAATTACTACACCACGTCAGGTCCCTCATAACACCATCTGTGAGGGAGTTACTACACCACGTGAGGCCCCTCATAACACCATCTGTGAGGGAATTACTACACCACTTGAGGCCCCTCATAACACCATCTGTGAGGGAATTACTACACCACGTGAGGTCCCTCATAACACCATCTGTGAGGGAACTACTACACCACGTGAGGTCCTTCCTAACACCATCTGGGAGGAAGTTACTACACTACGTGTTTGCTGTTCAACACCTACAATAATCTGTATGTTCACTGTGTGTTCCTTTACCTTTCTCTAATGAAGGCTTTTGTTAAACCACCAATGTATGTAATAAGTCATTTATGTCCAATGTATATTTTCAGCCTTCGGGCTGCAGAACTTTTTCAATACACCGTCAATTATTACTATTATTATTATTATTATTATTATTATTATTATTATTATTATTATTATTATTATTATTATTATTATTACATCGAGGGAGAGCCACCACGTGATCCTCCACTCGGCAACACACACACACACACACCGAGGGGGAACCACCACGTGATACCTCCACTCAGCAACACACACACACACATCGAGGGAGAGCCACCACGTGATCCTCCACTCGGCAACACACACACACACACACATCGAGGAGAGCCACCACGTGATCCTCCACTCAGCAACACAGACACACACACACACACACATTCACACTGAGGGAGAACCACCACGTGATCCTCCACTCAGCAACACACACACACACACACACATCGAGGAGGAAGCCACCACGTGATCTCCACTCAGCAACACAGACACACACACACACACACACTTCACACCGAGGGAGAGCCACCACGTGATCCTCCACTCAAGCAACACACACACACACACACACATCGAGGAGAGCCACCACACGATCCTCCACTCAGCAACACACACACTCACACCGAGGGGAACCACCACGTGATCCTCCACTCAGCAACACACACTCACACCGAGGAGGAACCACCACACGATCCTCCACTCAGCAACACACACTCACACCGAGGAGGAACCACCACGTGATCCTCCACTCAGCAACACACACTCACACCGAGGAGGAACCACCACGTGATCCTCCACTCAGCAACACACACACTCACACCGAGGAGGAACCACCACGTGATCCTCCACTCAGCAACACACACTCACACCGAGGAGGAACCACCACGTGATCCTCCACTCAGCAACACACACTCACACCGAGGGGGAGCCACCACGTGATCCTCCACTCAGCAACACACACTCACACCGAGGGGGAGCCACCACACGATCCTCCACTCAGCAGCACACACACTCACACCGATGGGGAGCCACCACGTGATCCTCCACTCGGCAACACACAAACACCGAGGGGGAGCCACCACCTGATCCTCCAAGATGTTTCCTCAGCCTTTTGAGATGTGATTTTCTGATACCGAACAGCGCATATTATTAACGTCTGCCGCCACACAAACTCACAATTTTCGTTTTTTGGTGGAAAGTTTTCTCGGAATCCAATTTAAAAGTTGGAGTACCTGATCCCATGCGAATTTTAACTTTACAATGTACAGAGATAGATAAATAGATAGATAGATAGATAGATAGATAGATAGACGAGCATAATCATAAATATAGACAATATCGGATAAACCTAACTTTAGTAATTTATTCTCCCCTAACTCCCTTGTTGTATGTTTATTACACTGGCTCATCACAAACTACTTGGCCGGGCTCTAAGATCCTTATAAGGCCATTAACGCACCGTGACTATGCTTGTGAAATGTGTGTGCTCCGTAACTGTTCTTCAATAAAAAAATAACAGCATTCTTATTATTAGTAGTAGTAATATTAGTAATAGTAGTAGTATTTTTCTATCATTTCCATTATTATTATATTCCTATTCTCATTATGATTGACGTTATCATTCTTATCTATGTTTTTATTTTAGCCATATATCCAACTTTTTCTTATCGTAAAAAAAAAAAAATTGACAGACGTCCTTTAAGAGACTGACATCGAATTTTTAAATACTGTCAGGCTGTCGTGGGTTAAACGTGCTGGTATGTACGTAGAGTAAGCGACATTTACAATTAGGCAAGAACAACTCACCTTTACGTTTTACTGTATATATTAGGTTGAGATTGGTTCTCTGTTCTTGAAAACTAAATTAAAAACAACAAAACAACAACACGAAGCAATTACGACAAAAAGATAACATACAACAAAAAAAGAACAACACTATCAAAAGCAACAAACAACATCAACAAAAACAACACACAACAACAAATGAAAATAACAAAAACAGGAACAACAAACAATAACAATATCATAATTCTGGTTCCATAATCTAGATACGAATATAATAGTATTAACGTAAACAACAATTACTACCCAATTTTCTTTAACGTTGTCCTTCACTTTCGAGTAGTGAGGATATATTAAGAGACACCTGACACTCGTTTTATTTATTTTTACCTAAAAGTTGACGAAGATTAGAATTAAGATTGAAGTACAGTATCTAAAGGGTCTATTTGATTTATTTATTAACAGGTGAACAACACGTTTCTTTTAGCGCCTTCGACACAAACACTTAATATCCTCTTATGTGTAATTTAAATTAAGTTAATGTGAGACGTAAAGTAGTTCACAAGGTACTTAAAGATTCTCTCTCCGCCATTAGTTATTTTTATTTATATGCTAATGCTCAACCTAATACTGAGGACTATAGATAGACGCGGTCACCTCTGAGCAGCCTGTGGAGAAGTAAGGAAAAAATATTGGATTTTCTTTTATTGGTGGAAATATATTCTTTTAAAAGTTCTTGTTTTTTTGTTTGTTTTTTTACTCCTCTCACTTGTTTGCTCTGACTCCCTTCGTATCGGATTTATTCTTGTGTATTACATTACCGAAAAATACTTAGTAAATATTACAGTACATTATGTAGTATATACACAAATGTAATGGTTGTGTGCTTATGTTTGTACCTCGTGGCCGTCAGATGTGTTCTTCATAACTTATTGAAATGATTTTACTTTATTCTCAGGTTTTTATTAGAATTTACCAAATCTTATTCAAATAAAATATTCTACAATTTACAATAAGAAATAATTTCTATTTACATCTTGCGGTGACCAGATAACTTCATCCACCCCAACTGATTTTCTGTAACATTTATGTCACTTTCTGTTAACGTCAAAATTTATCACCGTAAAGATCTTGAGCCCAACCTGACGACTCACCTGCAGGAGTTGTATGACCAGGGACAAGACATTTCCACAGACGTACAGTCTTGTTGAAGATTCTTCGAACACTGCTGGAGACAGCTGGCAACTTATGGCCGTTTGTAATAAAAATTATGAATGACTGTAAAAGTGATCGGTGATTGGTTACTTAGTTCCCCGTTGCTTAATTAATGGTTGGGCTTTGTTGTTTCGTATTATATTACAACAAACGGCCTTGAGTTGCCAGTTGTCTCCAGCAGTGTTCGAAGAATCTTGAACGAGACGGTACATGTACTGTAAATACTAACCAACTGCTACATATCGGCTTTGCTCTGATTGTTCACCTCAGCCCAGATAGGGACAAAGCACTCCATCGGTTTGTTTGTTTTTGTTACAAAGAATAATATGATTTATTTTTTTTAATTCAGTGATAGTTTAAAGTGTTAAGTAATTTTGTGTATTTTTAGTATCACGTATTATCCAAACAGACTGCCGTGACAATTAATATTAATAATTTTTTTTTTAATTTTTGTATTTATTTATGGCTCTTTATTATTATTATTAATATTATTTTCCTTTATTGTTATTTATTATTGATATTATTACTCTTATTACTATTATCATCATCATCATCATCATCATCATCATCATCATCATCATCACCATCATCATCATCATCATCACCATCATCATCATCATCATCATCATCATCATCATCATCTATCATCATCATCATCATCATCATCATCATCATCATCATCATCATCATCATCATCACTACCATCATCATCATCATCATCTCATCATCATCATATCATCATTATTATTATTATTATTATTATTATTATTTATATTATTATTATTGTATTTTGCCCCAGGCCTTGATGTAAAAATAAAAATGACTTGGGCTAATGCCCGTAAAAAAAAAAATTGTATTTGAGTGTCCGAACAAAACTATGGATTATCCAAAATGCAAAGTTTTGTAAAAGTTATGCAAAAAAATAAAAACTTCTACAATTATTGACCTAAACTTAACATTAACAACCCCATTTTTATTTTTCCCATAAGGAACAACTTTCATACACTTCACGTGGACTTCAGATGTCTTCCTCCTACTCACACTACAATTATGCAACATTTTTTGCTAACATTTGCAAGAATTTTCTTACTTATACTGTATTCCTCTTTTCAACGACATTGTAACTTTTGGGGGGGGGGAGGAAGGGGGGCGGGGGGAGACTCTCGGGGCTTTCTTTCCTCCCTCATCTAAACCTTAATATTTCTTAAAGGGATTCCATGTAGTGGTGAAGATGGTACAGGCATACTGGTACTGAATTAATGGTGTGCAAATTCGAAATAATAATAATAATAATAATAATAATAATAATAATAACGTGTAGGAAGTATAAGGGATAAGGGAAGATGGCATGAGTGGCCTCCCTTATAAACCCCTAAGCGGCACCACTAACCTAATGTACTTCTAATAGCATAAATGACCCACTTTAACTACTACTGAGATAGATGGCCTTCTTTATTGACCTGTTAATCGGATAAATGACCTCTACTGGCCCATCAGTCTAATAAATAACCTGTTACAGTGAGTCTATAGTGGGATTAGAAGCCTTTTATCACTCTATTCAATGCCATAGAGAGAGAGCTCCTTTTCAAGCTGTTTTTTGTTCTTTTTAATGGCATACGTGACCCCTATACCATCGTGACCAGTAACTTTCTCCACTGTGTATTTTATCACCCAAACACGTACAGTAAATTACCAATCTACAAACTTTCAACCGGTTACTACTGGATCTTTGTCGATTAGTTATCAAACACCTATCTACTGTACTGTATAGAAAGATGTTTTACGAGTGTCCGCCATTAGTTTATGTTCTTTGTATATAAAATTCGTTGTTTCGGATGGTGTGTGGGTTACATATCGAACGATGGCTGGCAACGCAACCCTCACAGTCAGAAACACCTTCCATGCATCTCTCTCTCCACTTACCACGGCACTATCTCTCCCACTACACTTCCCTTCCTAACCTCCTGCTCCTTCCTCCGTCATCTTCCCCGCTCTGCCTTTCGCTACCAACAACTTTTGGAGCTTCTAAACTTGGAAAACCAAACCTGCTATTAATATTTTCACACTGCAACATGAAGTCGGTGGTAAGTTGTGACTACTCTCATTGGCTCTAAGTGTTTTGAAATAATCCTACGTTACATCTTTCTTCACTCTCTTTGCCTGGGTTAGTAGTCTAATATCGGCGTCATTTCAGGGCCATTTTCGTTGTCCCTCGTAAATTCTCTCCCTGTTTATGTAAGACGAATTAGGTAAGGTCCTATGTATCCCCAGGTTAATGAGCAAAAGTTTCAGTGTACTGTATCTACCTAAACCATCAAATGAGGCTTTTATACCATAGCAGTAAGATTTAACCCCTTGAGTACGGTGAAATAATTAAGTAAAAGTATTTTGTCCCCTTGAGTACGATTCAACCTCCGAGTACAATGAGATAACTTATTACGTCAAATATTTTTATTCCTGAGTACAGTGTCAATCTCCAGAGTAGGATGAATTAAACCATGTCAGTCTCCCGCGTCCAGTTCGTGGTATATTTCTAACACTGACGATTACCTGGTTAAGAGTAGCTGTGTAATGCGCATTTGCTGTTGATTTAGTTTAGTTATTTAGAGTTGAAGATAACGTGTGCTGTAATAACCGTGCTGTAGATATTGTATGTTCATCAGTGATCAAAAATTATGTTAATATGCATATATACATGCCACTCAGTCTGTCAGTGCCCTCTTAGAGTGTATACAAGGGATAGAGTATTACTATTCCAACTTACAAAATATTGAAATTACTCGATTACTTGGCGAGTTCCTCAATTAATAATGTTAACAGATCTTCACGTTTACTTGTATTTATGTCCGTGTTAATTATTGTTCTCTTGCTGCCTCAGGTCCTGTTGTGTCTGGTGAACCTCATAGCTTTCACTACAGCGGCCCCAAGCGACCCTGTAACACGGCAGTACCCTGGCTCTACGGTCGACACCCCGTCCCTTGCCAGGTCACGCTGTCAGGAATACAGAATCGCCACCGGAGAGACATCCATTTCCACCGCAGGATCGCCGAAGAAGTCCGTCGCCAGTCCCCAGAATCTCTTCTTGGCCGCGAACGTCAGGTTTAAAAGCAACCCTAATCGCGATGACTCTTGGTCCACATACACGCTGAGCACCCGCGACATCATCAAGTTCACAGTTGGGTTCTTGCCCGCCCTGACGAAGGCCCTGACGAAGGACAACAACGCCACGGCGGCTGAAAAGATGCGAGACATCATCCTGTCCTTCCTGCCCCTGGCCCGGGGAGTGGTGGAGGACAGGTCCATTGGAGGTCCACGTAGCAACCAGATGAATGAACTGGAGAACGCCGAGGAACTTGTCCCAGCAGTCTTGAATTACGTCGTCAGTATTGTAGACACTTTCGACGTTCCCACCTCACCCCCCCCCCTCCTCAGGGGACCCTTGGGTGACTTCTTTGAGTTCGATGACGACGACTTCGCCCCCAACATTCCCAAAATTGAGATTGTAGATTAAACAAAATACCAGAGAAGTGAGCGACCTTGGCCGACACCGCCTATCACCATAAAAAAATGTACCTGCATACACAATTTTAATAAATGTAAATAATATTGTCAATGAATAATGATTAACTTAATGATCTCTCTTGACTATCGATCTCCCCAACTAGTGTACTTATTCTATATATGTACGAAAGTGTAATGTATTGTATCAGGGGAGACTAGTCAATAAAATATTCCTCCATTCATATTCTTTTTCATACATTAGTAGCCACAGCAAAGGCAGAAACAAATAAAGCACACCACTACCAATACCAGCTAAGAGTTTTTATGATTCTCAAGAAAAGATACAAACACTGTGCTTGTTGTATTTTAGTCTTTAGGTCTCAATAATGGTTTTTACCTCATGATATTCAGTGTGCGATCAGATGTGGCGACTTACGAGGTTCGCTAAAATTCTGCTGTCTCTGAACCTAATCTAAAGTAACGTATCCTAACCTAACTTTGCCTAACTTACCTTGTTTAGATTAACAGTTCTATACTAACCTAACCTAACATACCTCAAACATAACCACAAAGTACCCAACCGTCAAACACAAACCTGTAGCTTAAATTGGTACCTCCATCAACATAACCACAAAGTAACCAACCGTCAAACACAAACCTGTAGCTTAAATTGGTACCTCCATCAACATAACCACAAAGTAACCAACCGTCAAACACAAACCTGTAGCTTAAATTGGTACCTCCATCAACATAACCACAAAGTAACCAACCGTCAAACACAAACCTGTAGCTTAAATTGGTACCTCCATCAACATAACCACAAAGTAACCAACCGTCAAACACAAACCTGTAGCTTAAATTGGTACCTCCATCAACATAACCACAAAGTAACCAACCGTCAAACACAAACCTGTAGCTTAAATTGGTACCTCCATCAACATAACCACAAAGTAACCAACCGTCAAACACAAACCTGTAGCTTAAATTGGTACCTCCATCAACATAACCACAAAGTAACCAACCGTCAAACACAAACCTGTAGCTTAAATTGGTACCTCCATCAACATAACCACAAAGTAACCAACGTCAAACACAAACCTGCAGCAAATTGGTACCTCCATCAACATAACCACAAAGTAACCAACAGTCAAACACAAACCTGTAGCTTAATTGGTACCTCCGTCAACATAACCACAAGTAACCAACCGTCAAACACAAACCTGCAGCTTAAATTGGTACTATCGTCAACATAACCAGTAACCAACCGTCAAACACAAACCTGCAGCTTAATTGGTACCTCCATCAACATAACCACAAAGTAACAACCGTCAAACACAAACTCAGCTTAAATTGGTACCTCCGTCACATAACCACAAAGTAACCAACCGTCAAACACAAACCTGCAGCTTAAATTGGTACCTCCGTCAACATAACCACAAAGTAACCAACCGTCAACACAAACCTGTAGCTTAAATTGGTACCTCCGTCAACATAACCACAAGTAACCAACCGTCAAACACAAACCTGTAGCTTAATTGGTACCTCCGTCAACATAACCACAAAGTAACCAACCGTCAAACACAAACCTGCAGCTTAAATTGGTACCTCCGTCAACATAACCACAGTAACCACAGTCAAACACAAACCCAGGCTTAAATTGGTACCTCCGTCAACATAACACAAAGTAACCAACCGTCAAACACAAACCTGCAGCTTAAATTTACTCCGTCAACATAACAAAGTACCCAACCGTCAAACACAAACCTGTAGCTTAAATTGGTACCTCCGTCAACATAACCACAAAGTAACCAACCGTCAAACACAAACCTGCAGCTTAAATTGGTACCTCCGTCAACATAACCACAAAGTACCCAACCGTCAATCCACAAACCTGCAGCTTAAATTGGTACCTCCGTCAACATAACCACAAAGTAACCAACCGTTAAACACAAACCTGACGCCCCGGGTAAAATATTTCACCACAATGTTTGAACTTACACCAACAGTCCTGAGGTCGTACAGGTTGTGGGCAAGACACCGAGTCAGGTACGCTCAAAATGTGATATAGATCGATCGGAATTCATCAGGAGATAAAAGACAAAACTATAGATACGTAAACTGACAAATATAAGTATGTGATTTAAATTAATATAGAATGACAAATGGATAGGAATACAATTAAGGAAATCACAGGTATATATATACACGCACTCGCACACTATATAGTCGAGATAGTGCACAACCATTCCTAAACCACCCGCCCCACACTACAAAATTTCAGCTCTATTCAAAACTGTGGAAATTCGTCAGGAACATACAGACAGACACACACACACACATACAAAAGGCATCATAGAATAAAAATTTGGTAGGGAGGTGCGTGTGGTCTATACCCAAGGGGGATGGTCCTGCAATATATCCTGTCCCTCTACCCAGACGAAGCCAGGTAACTCAGCTGAATTATACAGTACATAAGACACTCACATGACCTGGTTTAAAAATAATAAAAAAGGGGCCATTGATACCCGACGTACGGGAAGGTCTACTTACACGTAAATGTCAAATCATCACAAAAACAGCTCTGACACATTTTATTAACTTCCTGGGTTATCTCTTAACCTCGAAAAATGCCTCCTAACCATCTATATAACCTGATCAGTCATTCAGTCAATAAAAACAACATCTCGGAAGCATTCAACAAAAAATAACACAGCTTTACCAAGTCGGCAACAAGAGAGAGTTTACCTATAGACATGCGTAGTCACCCAGGGTCTTTTTTTATCACCTAGAGGTAATTCAACTCCTCCCCTCTTATGCCTGGGTGTTGAAAATTAATGTTTTTATCAACTCAACTCACGCTGGGGTACCAATTTATCCTCTTTATTACTTTAACTAATTATCTGTCCATTATCTCTACTCTCCCTTGGTTAGTGTGAGGGAGGAGAGCGAGGTAATGGTAGAGGTGTCACACACACACACACACACACACACGCAAGATTATTCTCTCCCCTTCCTACTCCACATATCAAGAAGCGCTCAACACACTGACCCTTTCGACTCTCACTGACCATCACCACGACCTCATCTGCAAATTTGGTAGGCTTCTACACCATCCTCGACACCGGCTCTACCACCTGAGATCCCTAGCCCGAGAATTGCTGTTCGACACCACAACGCATCCAGCCCGTACATATGAACTGATCGCTATAAGAACAGCCCAGTCCCAACCATTGTAAAATTATCAATAACTTGTAATAAACCAGTGTATTCACTCCCAGTAAATACTACTTTGCACTGTCACTATGTTGAAATGCACTGTAGTTTGAGCTTTTCCCCATCTAGTTATTATATATCTTATTTGTATCACTTATGTTATTGTATATTATTTGTAATTCGAAACCCATTCCCCAAATATGTCACTGTATATTTTCAGCATTCTGGCTGCCAAGCTCTTTCAATAAACCGTTAATTATTATTTATTATTATTTACACTTCATATCCCGAGTTAATATCAAGAGTATACAGAGTCAGTCCTTAACGCCAATACTGACATAATGTTGTGAGTCTATGAAGAAATTGTAGTAACTGTTTACATGACCAGGGAAGAGAAGGCAGCGTTTTAATGTTCAATTCTCATCTTAGTATAGTTTTCATCAAAGTCTCATGTTTACAAATCGAGCAAGACTTATTTCCTCTAAGCATGAAACGTCACCAATTAGAAACAAGAAAAACGAAAGTCCATTAATACACTCAAACCTTATGGACAGCTGAACCCAGAAGAGATGAGAAAAGAGTAAACGGTGAAAAAATAATTCTAGATAATCTTTCCTCTCCAGCGGAAAATTAGGATTGAAAACACACAAAAAAAATAATAACGACAACCTTTAAGGTCACCTAAATCTTGAGGCATTAAAGAAGGTGAGAAGGGAAGGGAAGGTGGAGTTCCTCAGGGACTGTATCCACCCCTCAGTTACTTTCTCCTCTCTACTTCCATTGTCACAACACCCGACGGAGCTCCTGTCATTATTACTAACCACTCAACCGGGACCATGCCCTTAACCACTCTATCCCACATAGTCACTACCCCATACCTACACACCCTGCTCCACCCTTATAAACCTGTTTTATCCTCCTCTCTTCCATCTATTCCCCCTCCGCTACTATCACCATCACTCTAGACATACAAAATCATACTTGTAGTCTCACTGAAGGTCGCCTCCCGTTGACACACACCATCAGTGGACACAGTTGATGCCTCTAAGCCACCAACTCACCTCATCACGTAAATTCATGAGTTTCCAGCTACATCCTTCAGCTCCCATACCTTGCCTCCCCAGGGCCTTAAATAACCCACCCTCACAAACACCCTCTCTCCTCGCTCACCCTTTCCCTCTCAAGCCCACATGCCACCTTTCTAGCACATACATTCTCCCCGGCCCACATATTCCCCTAACCCTCCCCCAAATTCCTTCCTTCCCTGCCATATATAGTCCCTTCCTGCCCACAACTCCCTGTCCCCCACATTCCCTCCCCCACTCCCCCCACAATCCCCCCCTCTGGTTCACACATTCCCTCCCCCAACAACTCCACCCTCCCCTGCCCGCACATTCCTCCCCAGCCCACACATCCTTCCTCCCCATTCCCTCCCCTAGGTGCAATTGTTATCCCCATACAAATTGGTTTCTGCATGACCGCTGCCTCCCAATCCCCTGACACGAGAGATCACCACACCACCATCACCACACCACCACCACTACACCACCATCATAACACCACCAACACCATCACCACATCACACCACCACCAACACTCACCACCAACACCACTACCACATCACACCACTCACCAACACTATCACCACACCACCATCACCACACCAACACCACCACTACACCACCATCACAACAATTAAACACCACCACCACCACCACCAACACCACTACCATCACACCACCATCACACCACCACCACCACCACCACGACCACTATAATCATCGTACTTAAGTCTAGTAAGTAGCCTATCTGTTTGGAAGGGAAAAATAATTAATAATAATCAGATGAATTATAGAGACCAAACGTACAGTAGACAGGACGGAACAAATTAAGAAATTAAATGGGCGTATATGTATTAATCTCTCTCTCTACATTCAACCATTCGTATTTTTTTCATTAATTTGTCTATTATTTATTTATCCAAACATATCTTTCTATCTATTAATCTATCTATCCATCATGCCATTCATCCTTATATCTATCAATCTATCTATCTAGCTATCTATCTATCTCCTGCAGAAAAGCAACACCTGAATTCCTCAAGGTATAATTAATTAATTAGGAATATAATGTCCCATTTTCAGTGTATTAATCATCCTAATTATCAAAGGTAAATTATTCGATCTCCTTTATAAGAAATGTGATCCTATGATTCATCCGCTAATTGACCCTCATTAACGATGCGCAATTTGGTCCCTTAATCTGCATACTCATTTACATGGAATAATATAAGTGGTGGGATAATTTTTTTCCACCTCCCGTAGTGCTGGCTGATTATAATTATCACTCGGACAAATATTTGCATACTCATTAGCTCTTTGTATTATATATTCGTCTTTTTTTTCTTTTCTTTTTGAAGTGATCTAAAGGCGCCGACCTATTTTTTTATTCATTGTTATTTTATTATTTTTTTTTTGGGGGGGGGAGAACACAGTTGAGGGATATGTAAAGTATTCTACATTGTATTGCGGGTAAAATCTTATAATAATTACTATAATTTGTATTTATTATTATTATTATTATTATTATTATTATCATTATTACGTTTCCCCACAAAGTCAGTCCTTCACAAATATTTATACCCACTAAAACTCTTGATTGTTTGTTATACGAAATTTTTGATTTGATAAAAAAGCACTGGCTAGGGAGACAAATTCCGTGCTCTGATTTGCCTGTGTGCCTCGTTGGGTTGACAAACATTTCTAGATTACACACACACGCATGACTACACACACACACACACACACACACACACACCCACACACACACACACACACACACACACACAAACACACACACACACACACACATGGCTACATTTGCACATTCTTGCACACAGGATACTTTCTTTTTCATGTCGGCTATATACGCGGCGGCAGTGTATATAATTGGAAATTTCTATATGCACGGTTCTCATGTGTGTGTATGTGTGTGTGTGAGCAATACATTCAGACTAGTCCTTCTACGGAAATGGTGAACAAGTAAAAATTAAGGCCACGGGAAGAAGAAACATGTTGGCCGACACCCTCCTGTGTTAAGCCTTACTGCTAGGATAATGGTGTTCGTTTCTAACTTAAACTTGATGAGAATGATTTGTTAACTGAAAAATACTGTGCCGGGTGGTGTCCTATATATACAGTAATCCTCACAAAGTTGAATCGCAATGATTGAATTCACTCAGCTGTTGCTCTACTGACGTGACACTAAAATAAATGTCCACAAAAAATCCTACGAGTTTTTTTGAGCTTCAGTTGGCTTTTTTTTTAAACACAAGAACTACTTACAAAGTTTTCTGATACCGTGGAAGACTTTAATGATTGACCTAATGAGTAAACTTGTTGTTTTGGACATTTGGACAGAAGTTAAACAATCTCTGGTGTTCTCTAGTCGTGAGCTATAAACCTCTGCACTAACGAGTTCAAGAAGCTAGGCAGTCTGCAGCAGAACATCAATAAGCGACTTGTCTGCATTTAACCACAAAAATTACTTGACTATTGACTTTTGCTATGTGTAACTATAATGTTTTACGCACATAAGGTAGTGAAGAGTGAATCCATAACTTTATTTTTTTGTTGGCCTCATTTTCACAGCCGCTTAAGTAGAGTCGTAACCTCCATTAACCATATGAGGCCTATGCATGAAGGTCTTACCACAACTTTTTTTACGATATCCTGAAAATGACCGTGGCGTATCCAATCCTGCCATTGTATAAAAACCTGTAGCCAATCTAACCAAGACATTTGCGGCTTGGCCTCTCACAAACCTTCCTCGGGTACTTTTCAACGCCTTCATAAAAAGACTTGCCCAGTAACATACGTGAAGGTAAGCATGGCTCATTTGTTGTTCATATCTTCACCATCTGATGTTGTCATTTTGCCTGTCAAGTGTCGTCTTTTAAGATAAATTAAATAGGGAGAGCGGCAGCGTCCCTCAAAGACACTCGGATCACTCCCTCCAGTCAGTTGTATTCTTACTTTAAGATCAATTTTGGACAGAAAACAAACATTTCTCTAACATTTGAAAATTAGTTATTCTGCGCACGTTCCGTTTATTAGTAATTCACCATAACACATCAGCTTCCCAGTTACCTTGTGACACTGAACTTCACTGCCTCACAGAGCTACAATAACATCTGTGGATGGAGCGGTTCCAGTTTGGCTACCAGTGTTGACGTATGACGCACCTTACTTGTTTTCTAACCTTGACAATTATTACAACTCAGAGGTAAAAGTGCCACAACAGCCTTTGTGTCAGTTTACACCTTCACCGTTCCTGAACCCTGACTCCTCGTGTACTAACCTACTTTATTTTGTCCACAACCAACGGGATGCATCTCTCTTTAATTTTGTATTGTTGATGACTTGTGTAGTTACTAATCAAAGTTGTTAAAGCATACGGTAGTAATATATATTAATGTCAGCAATCAAGCTACGTATGGAATTATTTTGTCCATCATCTGCAGCATCACACACACACACACACACACACACACACACACACACACACACACACACACACACACAAACCCACACACCACACACACACACACACACACACACACACACACACACACACACACACACACACACACACAAACCCACACACACACACACACACACACACACACACACACACACACACACACACCTGCTGGACTCTTTCAGACAAACATAAAAAAAGCAAGTAGCTTGTTTTTACTTTTTTGCGCTCGATAATTGCAACCGAATCCATTTCACCCCAAAAAAATATATATTGTTATAGCTCTAGAAGTAGTCTACTGTGTCTAGGAGAGTGAAAGAGGGAGCCTACTATATAAGTGTGCACCGCCCCACACCTCATGCGACGCCTGGAGACGGAGTGGGTCAGAATTTCACCTTCCTAGCTCACAAACGTACCTGAGATAGGGCCCGGACAACCATCCCACCATACACCGTGACAGAGTAACCACTAAGTTTCCCCCCTCCCCACCCCGCCCTTTGGCTTAGCGCGGCACTAACCAGTAACACATTCTTTTCACATTAACAGCGGGATTATCCTCGATATACAGGGTGATTCAGCAAAGAGGACATTAAATTGGAGGATGAAACCCTTGGATAATTCTTAACCAGTGCTACTCAAAGTGGTGGTACGCGGACAGGAGCCGGTACGCGAGCCATCGGCTGCCGGTCCGCAGAGATGCGTTGGCTAACGACTCAATGAAGCCGTCAAACCCCAAGAGGCATTTAAATACAAAAATAAAGAAATGAGTTCAAAGACGAAAGACTTCTTTGAAAGAAAGCATGTTGATTTAAAAGGCCGTCAGAAACAGATCTTTGAAGTGTCACACATAAGTACTTGTGCTTTGCGGGCTTCTTATAAAGTAGCATTTCGAGTTGCTAAGGCTAAAAAGCCATACACAATCGGTGAGACGCTAGTGATAAGCGGTAATAAAGATGTCTGCATGGAAATGCTGGGCGAGCCGGCGGCAAGGTGCCACTTTCAAATGACACTATAGCTCGACGAATTCACGATCTGGCTCACGATATGGAAGATCAGCTCACAGGACAGATTAAATTAGCAAAGTACTTTTCTTTGCATCTTGATGAATGTACAAACGTTAATAATATGGCAATTCTGCTGGTGTATGTGCGCTTTGAACATGAGGGTGATTTGAAGGAAGAGTTTTTTCTCTGCTTCACTACCAACAAAAACAACTAGTTCTGAAGTGTTCAAGACTGTGAGCGACTACATCGTTAACAAATGTGGGTTGGATTTCAAGTTTTGTGTAGGCGTATGTTCTGATGGCTCTGCCGCAATGATAGGACGGCATTCGGGAGTGGTTACCCAGATCAAGGAGCTTGCCCCAGAATGCAAGTCGACGCAGTGCTTCCTTCACCGAGAAAGTCTTGCAACAAAAAAAACTGTCAACAGAACTAAACAATGTGCTCAGTGAGGTTGTAAAATTTGTGAACCATGTAAAGGCAAATGCTTTAAATTCGAGACTATTCACTGCATTATGTGATGTTATGGGAGCTGATCATAAACAGCTCCTATTGCATGCCGATGTACGTTGGTTATCGAGGGGAAAAGTCCTGTCAAGAGTATTTGAGCTACGAAACGAGCTTGCCGAGTTTCTTCAGGACAAAAAACCAAATTGGTCACAATTGTTCCGAGAAGTGGATTGGCTAGCCAAGCTGGCTAATTTGGCTGATATCTTTGCCATCTTTAATGATCTCAACACCTCCAGGCAGAGAAGGATGGCTTCGTGTTTTACAATGGCAGACAAGATCGACGGACAAAAACGAAAGCTAGAAGCACGGAAGAGTAGAGTGCCAAGAGATTGTTATGACATGTTTCACCAATTAGCGGCAGTCATCGCCGATGCAGGCGAAGACCTTAATGTTACATCTCTACGAATTGTCATCAGAGAACACTTGATGAATTTGGCAGAACGTTTTCAGCATTACTTTCCAGCAGAAGAAGACCCACGGAAAGGGAATGAATGGATCCGAAATCCGTTTATGTCATTGAGAGATGACTCAAGTGTTACTATGGAGGATAAATTGTTGGAGCTGGCTGCTGACGAAGGATTGAAGATGAGTTTCGAAACAAAACAGAATATCCCGAGCTTAGTGAAATTGCTCTGAAAACTCTTCTCCCATTTCCTTCAACCTACCTCTGCGAGACTGGCTTCTCAACCATGAGTGTCATTCCTTTCAATCTTTGTTTTAACGTCTTTATGCATTGGGGTTTAAAATAACTAAAATATATAATTTTATTTTAACCTACTTTATTCATTATAAATTTTCATTTTATCACCTATATTAACAAATGTTTATGATATCTTTGTTAGAAGGCTTTGTTAGTTTGATTTTTTAATATTTTTATTTATATTGTAATACTTGTTTACAAAAAAAAAAGTCAACTTTTATTATATTCATTATATTTTTCCGGCATAAATTAATATTACTACGAATGTTCAAATAATATTTTCTCGGATCGTAAACAAATAATAATATGACACAAATATGGTACCGATCCCTGGCACATTGGAAAAAACCTGCCGGTCCGCCACATCAGAGAGTTTGAGAAGCACTGACCTACTGTATATATTAGCCTTGGCAAGTATTTCTCTTTTGTCTGTACTCTCCCCTGAAGATGTGAATTACATGAAAGCGCTTGGGAACTTCGTGTTTTCTTGTTTCCTTGTGGCTGCATTATGCGGTTCAGTTCTGGTGCTCCTATTATAGAATGGATATAAATTCACTAGAGTCGGTGCAGCGAAGAATGACAAAAATGATTCCGGGACTTAGAAACCTTCCATATCAGGATAGGCTAAAGAAACTTAACTTGCATTCCCTAGAAAGACGAAGAGTGCGGGGAGATATGATAGAAGTATTTAAGTGGGTGAAAAGAATCAATAAAGGGGATATAGATAAAGTTCTTATAATATCCGAGCAGGATAGGACTCGGAGCAACGGATTCAAGTTGGATAAGTTTAGGTTTAGGAGGGAGATAGGAAGAAACTGGTTCACAAATAGGGTGGTGGACGAGTGGAACAAGCTTAGCAACTTTATAGTAAGTGCGGGAACTCTGGAAAGTTTCAAAAGGAGGCTAGATAGATTCATGGATGATAGAGAGTGGTAGTAACTCTCGACAGGAGCTGCCATGCACAGGCCAACCGGCCTATTGTAGACTCCTTATTTTCTTATGTTCTTATATATATATATATATATATATATATATATATATATATATATATATATATATATATATATATATATACATATATATATATATATATATATATATATATATATATATATATATATATATATATATATATATATATATATATATATATATATATATATATATATATATGCAAGTAAATCACTGTAGGTGCGCGAAGTTCCCAAGCGCTTTCGTGTAATTCACATCTTCAGGGGTGAGTACAGACTAAAGAGAAGTACAAAACAAGGTGTATATATACAGAAGAGGGTGAGACCAGGTCCACAATGGTCAGGTATTAGGTAATGACCCTACTAATCTTTAAATAGTACCGCAACGGTCGGTAGTCAGGTCAGAGGGTAAGGTGACCCAACCTTCTCACCTGGTTACAAATCTTCTTAATTACAAAATTGTCCAGTTTGTACATGCCATTACTCAAATTCATGTTCAATGCTTCCGTATGTTTAATGAGATTAGATTCTATGATGTTCCTACTATCAATTGAATTACAAGGTAATATTGAGGAGGCATTATCCCAGTCAATGCAATGCTTGTTATCCCTCAAATGAACAAACAGAGCATTGGATTCCTGGCCTGTCCTAACACTATATTTATGTTGTTTAAGTCTAGTTACAAGATCTTTACCTGTCTGGCCTAAGTAAAACATATTACGTTCCTTGCAAGGAACTTTATAAATGCAACCAATTGTGTTGTTGGGGGAGTTCTTGATTAACATTTGTTTAACAGTGCATGAGTTTTTAAATGCCACATTGACGTTCCAGGTTTTTAGTTGCAAAGGAATGTGTGAGAAATTTTTGCGAAATGGTAATATTAAGATATTCTTATGGTCATGGGTGGGCTTGGGATCAGTTCTATAAAAAGTTTTCTTAGTAATGTTTAGGCATTTGTCTATGAAAGATCTGGGGTATTTAAGGTTTGAGCCAATATTTTAGATATATTTATATTCCTCATCAATGAATTCCGGACTGCAAATTCTCAGAGCACGTAAAAACATTGTTAAAAATACTGACTGTTTGAGTCTATTATGGTGGGCAGAATAATAATGAATATATGAACACACACATTAGTAGGTTTTCTATAAATACTGAACTTAAAAGTGTTACCTATTCTTTCCTTGTGGTTATCAGCATATATATATATATGTATATATATATATATATATATATATATATATATATATATATATATATATATATATATATATATATATATATATATATATATATATATATATATATATATATATATATATATATATATATACAACACCAGTATTTGCAATCATCGTCATTTGAAGTTTCAGATCAACTGAACTCGTTATGGAAAGTGCCAAAGCCAGTTGGCCTGATAACTTAGGTCAAGATAAGTTATCACATGCCAGATTTCGCTTTACACGAAAAAATTCACAACAAATCTTTTAGAATTACCTTCCTTTATTTAACTGATCACATCAAATAACCCATCCAAGACTCAGAAAATTGTACTAAAAAAATCTAAACACAAAATATCATCTAGTTTCCTAAATAGTGAAATTTCATTAAATGTGACACTAGGCACCCTAAGAAAAAGAAATCGAAGTGTATATATATAAGGTAGCCACAGTGTATTAATGTGTCCTACTGTTGTCGGCCTTAGTGTATATCAGTTTTCATTCTGACCAAACACTGGACATTGTACATCCCTTAACCAAGAGTGTATATGTACATCCCTTAACCAAGAGTGTATATGTATATCCCTTAACCAAGAGTGTATATGTATATCCCTTAACCAAGAGTGTATATGTATATCCCTTAACCAAGAGTGTATATGTATATATCCCTTGATCACTGAAAAGTTTTCTTCACGACCGTAAAGGAAATTTTTAAACAAGAATAAAGAAACAGAAGGAAGTGAAGGCGAACGGACGGACATCAACCCAGACGGACGGACATCAACCCAGACGGACGGACGGACATCAACCCAAACGGACGGACGGACATCAACCAGACTGACAGAAGGAACGGACAAACGGATAAACGCCTACTAAAACTGCCATTTACTGTAGATAGAAGATTCATAATAATAACACGCCTCTGTCCGTGTGTTCGTAGTTGGGTCTCCTGATGTGTGTTTCCTTCTTGTTATTAAACAGCTGACGGCTTGGCACTTCATGGTTAACCCAGAATTAATGGTGAACAAACAAAGGAAATAATTATAAGGTGACTGTACGCATTACGGTGATTAAAACTATGAAGGGGCCGTAACAATGTAGTGACCGTAACAATGTGATGAGTGTAACATGTGGTGACAGAACAAGACTAGTACAGATCCACTTAAAAGGTGAGTCATGGTTCACCCTTTACCACTATACAGCTCTGGTCAGTAATATTAGTCATGTAGTTGATAAGAACCATCATTGGCCGTCTTCAATACCGATTACTGATCTGAACTTATTATTTGTATCAATGTTAATAAAAGGTGTTTGATACAAATAATATAGGTTATGTTGTTCTCTATTGTTACAGATTCTCGTGTTTGTGTTGGGTGTTGCTGGAGTGACCATTGGTGAGGGGCGTCCTCAACAGGCCACCGATCAAGAAGTGAATCAACAACCAGTACCAGGACCCCTTGCTCTCATCAACGAGAAAACGATCGACACTATTTTCGAATTTCTGCCCACCCTGAGTGCCTCCCTCACCGACCAGGAAGGCACGCCCTTGGAGAGGATGAACAATGTGGCTCTCAGCTTTATTCCTCTAGGTCAATCAGCCGTCGACAAAGCTAAAAATTCGAAGGAAAGGGAGTACCGCAACCGCCAGCAAAAAGCCGCAGAGCGCTTTTTGCCTCCCTTCCTGCAAGCCTTGACTGATGTTATAAACAGCTTCCCACCACCTACGACATTCCCCCCTCCTCAGATCCCGGAGTTTCCGACCTTCGACAATGAGTTTGTGCCAGACATTACTATCCCAGAGGTTAAGATTCCAGCGACCAAACTTGTCCCGGAAATCATCATTCCCGAAATCAAGACTCAGTAGGAGTGTCAAGATCCATAACATACGTGGAAGATCTACAGTATGTAAGGCCTAAAATTTTAAATATAAGTAACCAGATTTCTTCCGTTACATAATTTGCTGAACTTCATAGTGCAAATTCTGTTTTTCCAGTAAATTAAAAATAGACTAGAGTTATACCAGATGGGTTATGGGCATATTTGAAGTATTATGTGTAAAAAACATTCTCTTCTAAACACAATTATAAAAAATATAAAAAATATGCAATTTAATGTTCTCTAATATTGATGAAAGTTTGGAAGTAAAAACTAATGGAAAATCCAGCACAAGATGTGTCCACCGTGAGAAACAACATCATTTGTTGTTCTTTGAAAAACTTAATGTTACTATTAAACGTCACAGACCTTCGTTATTACTAATCCTCAACGCATTTTGTGTGTGTGTGTGTGTGTGTGTGTGTGTGTGTGTGTGTGTGTGTGTGTGTGTGTGTGTGTGTGTGTGTGTGTGTGTGCATTGTGGCATTGTGTGGTGTGCATTGTGTGGTGTGCATTGTGTGTTGACTTTCAAGTTGTCAACACAATTAGTTTTACAATTCTAAATGGACCAATTTGAATCTTAGAAAACATCAAAGGCTAAGGCAGGCTTTTAAAAACAAATAAAAATAAATAAAAATGGCAGGTGGTGTCCAGTGGATGGTGCAATCATTTCATATCGGTGATAGAACAGACACACAGCTTCAAAATATTCATTCAAGAGTGACGAAATCTATCACAAGACTGTATACTTAAAACATATTTGTTCTCGAGAGTACCGGCCATCGCTGTTAATTGCACCGAGGCCAGACACTGGAAATATTAGTGCCTTTTCTCTGTTCCCTCAAGTGCGAGTTTGTTCAAAGAAAACAGAACCACTTACAGTAGAAAGAATTTTCAAACAACGGAACATCAAAAAATAAGAAAATTCGGGATTTTGGGCAGCTTACAGCAGCTACACTCTGACTTAACCAATGATAACTACTTGTACTTTAACAGTTCTATTGAAACATGTGTTAATTTAGGACTTATACATTTCCACTTATATTTCTGATCCTTTTTTATTGTTTTGCTTGTAAAAAGAATGATTATTTCAATGTGAGGTGTGAAATTATTTTATTCACAATTACTCACAGGGCCTACAACTATTGATAAATTATAATCTTAACGATAACACACACATACACACACACACACACACAGGGACCATCCTCAAGAATATTACGCTTCAAGTTTGAAGTCAGGATATCCGCAGATACTCCGGCCTAACAGTTTAAGAGTGAAGTAAAGGTTGTCGGTGGGAAATGAATATAATGTTTGGATGGATTTTCTGATGCGGAATATTGTGACTGTACAGTATTGACTCATCTCTGAGCCACAACCCATACTGGAACCTAACCTGAACTATCCCTAACTTAACATTATGTCCCCTAACCTCACATATTGTAATCTAACCTAACCTAACCTAACTTAACCTAACCTAACCTTAAATAACCCCATTACTTTAGCTAACAGTACCCGTATACCTACTATAGAAAATGCTCGGTTCCAGATCCGTGTCTGGTATTTAATGTTGCCCCAATCCTGAAACAAGCCACAGTTACGGTGCTTAATTATTGAAAGAATAAAAAAAAACGAACAAGTTGAGGCACAGCCCAGCATTTAACGCAACACTCGGAGAAAGAAAGGGGGGAGGGGAGAGGGGAGGGGGAAGGGGAGGGGTAAGGGAAGGGAAGGGGAGGGGAGGTGGAGGGGGAGGCGAAGGGAGAAGGGGGGGGGTGATCAGTATAAAATTGGTATACACAAGTGGTCTGTATCCAAATGCCAACCTCCACGCCCCCCAAAAAGTGTCAAACACATAGCCCGGACCACCTACTCACCACGTACTGTCACAAACGTAAGCAGTGACCTTGGGACGGAGTTAGGGGAGGGGGGTATTAAAGAGAAAATTACTATATGTCTTTTACTTGAGGAGATATTAATTAATTCTTAAAATATATCCCAGGTATGAAGGTGTGTGGGAATGAACAGATGTCTAGTGTCATCACGTATACTCCGCTGACAATCATATGTGACTCCGGGATACATAAGAATAGTAAGAGACCAAAAAATTATCAGCGGAGTTAATAAAGGTGAAGGAAATAAAATGTGAACCTGAAGTGACTGTCTTTCAGGATAAGTCTTTTTTTTTTCTGATACATATAAACTCAGCTTTTCAATTGTATTACTGAACACAATATGATCTGTTCATACTTCTCTAATCATAATTTATGCCTGATAGAAAGAGTATTCTTGTACCAGTACCACTTATCTTTGGCATTCTCCTGCACAACACAGTTCAGAGGGCCTCCAGCCTCCTTGTTCTATTTCCTGACAGTGTCTAAACTTCTGATCCGTACAACAGTAATCACCATACGTACCATTTCAGCAGCCGTGTTCTCAAAGGCTGTTTTTTTGGTTATCTTATCTTTTAATAATCTATGTCATAACTAACATCATAGTTAATGTTACTCCCTATATACACAAGATTCCCTACCTGTTATTGTTTACATCAGTATTAACATCATTAAAACAGAGTTCACTTCCTTCGTTTACTTCCTCGAATCTGTTGATCAGTTTATTGCCGCCTCGTTCTCTACATGTGAGCACAATTATTCCTGTACTAAATCATAGATATTAGCTACCGTACTCCTACTTTAATTCCTTCACCACTTCCTCTCGCCTGGCAGCCCGGAATCACCTGGGGCCTGTACCGTTGATTCGCGAAGTACGAGTATCCCACATGGTTAATTAAACAGGAAATTAAAGCCTAACGAAACATGTTTTTATAAACACACACGATTAAACTTCTCAGTAAAATAACATTAATACTATTGATATCAATAATAAGAAGAATGATATCCATATTAATAAAAAAAAACAAAGATAACGAAGAAAATATTAATAAATTTCAACATATCAGAAATAAAACATCATAAAAAAATTGTCTTCCTGACTGTTACATAAATGGCGTCATCCAAGGTCTTCGGCAACGATATACAGAAAAAACTGCCCCTGAAGGTAACACTGTTGCTTCTTATATCACCTGCTGATGAAATGCTATATTAAACGCTCTAACACAACACTGAATACATAATTTATGTCGCAAGTTCATTAAAGATTATATTTATTGGATATATTTCTGCTGCGGAACTCTTTTCATCCATTGACAACAAAATCAAGATAATTTTGACATGTATGCTGACGTTAGGTAACTCCAATATCCCGTTAAGGACAAACTCTACTTGCTATTTAAATCGAACAACAGATGAATGTTGGTATTCTGATCTGAGACACCAACTTGCTGTAAGCTCCTGACACCGTGCCATTCTAAGATGAAGTTTCAGGTGAGAATAATATGGTCTTATATCTCCATCGTTCTGTCAACACGCGTCCTCCTAGTGTAGTGAGCCTAGGAGACACCGGCCAGAGGAGATAATATATTACCTGCAGAAACTCACTATTGTACACGCTTCAAGTTAGAACCAGTGTAGTTGCTGCTACTATGACTATATAATGTATTTTTGTGATTCAACAACTAAGAGCCTTAAACATACAGTAAATCAGGCCACGTAAACAGAGCAACTGGTATTGTATTGTTGAGTTTTATTAACTAAGTTCATCACGCGAATACTCTTAGATCAGACCCCCACAAACGGCCTCAAAGGAAAAAAAATACATCTTCCCGGCTGTACGTAACCTAACGTAACGTAACCTAACCTAATACTAGTTTTTATGTTCCCGGTCTAAACAGAAAGAACAGAGAATTGGTTTCACCCATCCGTCCCGTCTGATTCTTAAGCTGTGACACCAACTCGTAGATAAAAATTACCTTCACCGACTCTGAAACTTGTTATTGTTGCTACCAAAACAAAAAAATGGCAGGGACAGTTCAGAACTTAGCGGTAGCGTACAGGACACAGAGACTCTTTAATGTTTTATGTAAGTTCATAGTAATCTCCCTGGCCACAAAAAAATATAAATATATAATTATTTAATACAACACTTTGAATGAGGCAGTTTACCAGACCCACAGTCTCCAGTGCCAAGTATACTGACAGACACTTATCACCCTTTCCATACTCCAGGTTCTTGCTTGTCTTGTAACTATGGTGGGACTGACCACAGCCTTCCCCACGGGAAATAACGGGTGGAATATGAACAACAACAATAACACTCCGGATAACGTGGATCCTCAGGAGATCATCGAGGCCTTCGAGTTGACCAGAAGGTTCCTGCCGGCTATCAAGTCAGCCCTAGAAAACGCAGACTCCTCGGCAGTGGACAGAGTACATCAGTTCAACCTAGCGATACTCCCCACGGTCCGCCAGATATTGCAAGAGAGGGACACAACTTTAGGAAACATCGATGTTGAACACCAGCTCCAGCAGGTGGACAATGTGGAAGCCGTCTTGATGAAGACTCAAAACATCATGAGGGAACTAGCCGAGCTATTCCCTACACCTGCCAATATACCAGAGGTCAGGATTCCTGCCACCCAGTATGTTCCAGAAATTGTCATCCCCGAAATTAAGTTTCAGTAAATGGTGGCAAACGGCTTTGTTTCCTCCGTCGGCATGACTATCTTGAGCCCTGAAGTTCAGGTTCAGTGAGTGTTATCATTAATTCACCAAGCAGGACATTACTTCCAGGCTGATACGCTCCTGTCTATAGTTTTGTTAGCCCAATAAAAAAAAAAAACAGGTAAAATATAATGCACCGATTTCTTTTGAATTTTATTTCATTTTTATAAAACAAGTAAATGTAATAAAGATTGAAAAAGCAAAAACATCGACACAGTATACTATTAATATATCCTGAGTTAGGAAAAACAGCAAGGCCTGAACAGTATATCCCGCACTGTGGGGGTATACTGATACGGCTACATATGTGGCTAATATATGTATTCAGCATCAGGAGGCTGTATGTGTCTCTACTATCATATAATACCTATCCACAACTTCTAATAAGAGAAGTTACGGGTAGCGATGAAAGGATAAACGTTAATGGTAAGATAATATCTAGAATAGTACATTAGATGATAGTGATGCTGCCGTTATCATTGTTGTTTTAGGTGGTTCAACTGGCCTGACTTTTAAGCACTGTTCGCCAAGCCTTAAGACTCTACAAATATAAAACACACAATAACTTCTTACTCGTTTTGTTCTTATTGTTGTTTTAGATTTAGGTTATTCAACAGGTGTTACTAAGACACCTGTCCCAATTCTTACAATTCTTTTATAGGTCAAGGTGACACAAACCTCACCACTAGGGTGTCCTTATAATGCATTACTGAGTTTCATTAAGTAACGCCTTTATATGCTTCCACCCAGACACTAGACCTCAACTAATAGGTATTAGGAGGGGCCAGTCAGTAAAAGCAGCACGTTTATCATCGATGAGTACTTTGATTGCCGGGTCATTTTTATCAAACCAGTCCTGGTGTATTATTTTGAACTGGCCTGTGTAGGATGCATTGGCGGATGGCAAAGCCAACTCCATAAATGCGGTTTCTCTCCTCAGCAGGCTTACCCTTCCAGAAGAAGGTATAGCCACATCCCCGTTCTGGGAGCCGGGACTCACTGATGGCTGCTGTGTCGATGTTATACCTAACCAGCTCTTTTGCCACAAGGGCAGTTCTTCTTTCAGGATGCTCATTTGTGCCAGTATCCAGAAAGGTCCTGCCATTCCATGCAGCGACCATAAGAGGTTGTATGGTTTGTTTTTGTTTGAATCTGTGATTTTGATTGTGTTTTCGACCGCATAAGGATGACCTTACTGGGTGCGGTTGCCCAGTTAGGTTGGGTTTTTAGGCAGGCTATGTTTTGGGCACCTTTTCTAGTTCCCTCCCCATGTGGGGTGAAAAGAGCCTCGGAAGGGCTGCTCAGTCGAACAGAGAGGACCGGATTGCACTGCTGCCTAGATCCCAGTGCATAAACGACCATCTTATCTGTGCCACCCATGTGCAGAGTTGTGACTAGAGACTCCCGGCACTCATCTCTGCCTGTCCCCGTCGCCACTCGTCCATCGCCATAAGACTTTTTGGGGGATATAAGGGGTTTTGATGATGGTGAGGTATGATGAGCTGGGTGATGGCTGTGCGTGAGTTGATTTATGTGGTGAGGCAGGAGCGTAGGCTGCAACCACACATCTTGGCACTCCCTTTTCCTGATCCAGTGGTGCAAGTGTGGCAACGACTGGGGAGAGGAAGAATTGCAATGGACTGCCAATAGCCCAGTTTGTTGGGTTTTGCCTTAGTAGCCTGTTCATCAGGCATTGCCTTCATCCGCCGGTGTAGTCGTTGGGTTTCCATGGTGGTCACTTCTTCTGCCTACACTGCCTCTGGGGTCTTGTTGGAGCTCTGTAAACATGTCTGCCCGATGAAGGGTTCCACAGCAGATTTTTCGTTCGGGGTTTACTCCAGTAGCCTTATACCTGCCAAAGTTAATCTGCAAGGCAGAGGGGTGGTGGTTGGTAGGCGCCAGGACGTGTCCACATGCCAGTGAGCCTATGCGCCGTCCCTCTGGGGCCCACTGCTACTCCGAGATCCTCTGCTGATCTAGCCTGGGCCCACGAGGCACCCAGTTACTGTGTGTTGCCGTCTTGATGGTGAGGAGGCTGTGTACTGGCAGGGGAAGACCTATGGAAGTTGCTTCTCTGTTCGCCACGAGAGCTAGCCAGTGGCGGCAGCTGAAAGCGAGAGGGAACATGCAGTGCTTGTACCATAACACTAATATGATGCTGCCACACTAGACGCATTTCTACCAAAGTTTAAACATCACACTAATTTTATCATCAAAACCACCAATCTCTTTCATTTAATAAAAGACATATATATTTTTTATTTCTGTACTCGCTTAAGAATAACGTCACATCTATAAGCTGAGTATTGTACAACAACAAGAGGCGCAGCTGATCAAGGAGGGAGAGAGAGACAAATAACTGTATTAAAATAAGAAACCTAGCGGCCAGTCCTACAGTCAGAGCAGATCATGGCAGGAGTTAATGGCAATGTTCAGCAGTTGCTGATAAATGGGACAACTGTGTCAAGTATATAAGTCCTTGAGATTTCCGGAGGACTGCAGTAGATCAGGTTGCTTGTGTAAGGTTCCTCCTGGCACATGGAGCAGAGCTATTTTTTCTTCTTCTCAAGGGACAGGGGGAGGGTAAGTCCATTGTATCTCTTTACTCCCAGGGGGATCTTTGCCTCAGTAGCATTCTGAGCGGCAGGTGTTTTGGGGGTATTGCCACGGGGCACAGAGATGAAAGGTCACCTTGGCAATCCAGCTGGGAGGGTCGAAGGAGACGGATTTGTTCTTGTTGGTCAAATTGGTTAAGTCTAATCTTGGTACGTAGTTGCTTGTGTAACTCGAGTAACCGGAACTCCCAGTGTTTTTCTGTGCACATAATTTCGCAAGCTTCAGCCAACTCGTTCCCCGAGATCTTCATATGGGCAGGTAGCCACATGAAAGCACTCCATAGAGAAGAATTAAGGCGCCTAGAATGGGAAAGGCGTATGTCCAAAACACCTGTTTTGATTAAATCGCATTTAAAGTTTTAAGTTTATGTACCATGAAAACTACTGCATGGATTTCAATGAAACTGTCCACAAAAGTTGGACCGTATAAGGGATGTTGTCTGTGGAAAATTGAGCCCCATATGCCACATACCAAAACCCTTAAAAATATAAAATAAAATCAATAAATATCATCAAATTTTCACGAAACTGGGTATATTAGTTACATGTTCTTCCAATGTAATTTTCGACCTTGCGGCGGCGAAAGCGACACTCAGTCAGGTTTGATCATTTAGAAGAAAGGCTAGTGAACACGCTATGGTAGAGGCATCTTTTATAGACTCAGAGATTTAATAGCAGTTTGTTTTGGTCGATACTCATAATGTAAATCTGTGGCACTCCAAGGAATAAATGACGCTGATATAATTTTAACAAGATGAGAGTAAACTATGGTGTCCACATAACAGCTCAGTGGTTCCTTCCTATTAAAATCAATCATAGTTCAGTGATAGCTTTAGTTAATTCGTCGAAGAGGCGGATAACACCACGAGTAATGATCAAATGTGGAAAACTTAATGAATGTATGTAAAATAAATCATAAAATCAAGTCAATGTCTGGTTTGTGGACACTCTCGACTCACAGTTTATTAAAAGCAATTGTAATTTTCAGTGAACGTTCTTGATTTTCTTCTTTAAGGTGAATGATCGTCTTAACGGTACCAATACAAGTGGTCCCGTCTTATTTCGTATTAATCTACCAATACCATGGACTGAACGCAACACCATTATAGTATCAATTTGTATATTTTAAAGTACAAACCTAGTGAACTATGCTAACCTAACCTAACCTAACCAGACGATGTTTTTTTGTTAATCCTTCGCTTCTTAATGTAAAGTTCTCGCCATTGAGGTAATTGTTAAGTCAAAAAAGAAATTAAGCTGGTTGTATGTTCATATTACTGTAGTCTATTGCCGTAACTCTCTCTCTCTCTCTCATCGACAGTCTCCAAAGCCTCTTACGCATTACCCTGACAATAAAGGCCGAAGGATAGGTCGCCTCCAAAGATATAGTTACTCGTAATCGACGATCAAGACAAAAAATTGTTTTTAGAAGTTGGGCGCCCTGATGTGTGTGTGTGTGTGTGTGTGTGTGTGTGTGTGTGTGTGTGTGTGTGTGTGTGTGTGTGTATGTATGTGTGTGTGTGTGTGTGTGTGTGTGTGTGTGTGTGTGTGTGTGTGTGTGTGTGTGTGTGTGTGTGTGTTTTCTCATGTACATTTCTGTCTCTTTGCACAGTACACTCGTCTTGCATTACTCTCCTAATATCACCCCACCTACTTTCGTTAAGGTTTCTGTGCCTCTTGATCCCCCCCGTACCAGAGTAAGATAGGAGTAACGTCTTCATATTCACCGTCTATGTAACACCCAGAAGGATCCGCATACGTAATAAGGGAGACGTTCTGACTTGCACCTGTACGTCTGTCAGTCCGTGTGCCCACTAGTAATGTCCTCGGTCTCATTCAAAATCATTTCGTAAGATGGCGCAAGAAAATTCTATTGAGGAGAAAAAAATAATAATTACTTTTTTGCTTAATCGGGGAGTGTCAGTATTTGATCTTTGCAAAATGTGTGTGTCAGTGTGTGTGTGTGTGTGTGTGTGTGTGTGTGTTACATAACTTCAAGAATAAGAATACAGTTTGAGGCGGAAGAGGAGTGAACGTTGCCCAATGTTAAGAGAAGAAGCTTAATGTGACCTTGTATCATTCATCCACCCCTTTGACCACAATCTGCATTTGGTTTTATTTTAAGACCTAATCCACACCTGTTCTCTCTCCTTAGTATTTCTTACAGTAAACAGAAGTAGGAAGTGTCAACCACCTGCGAAGAATGTGTTACTCCGCCGTTATAATCACGGCCTTATGTCAGACGTGAACACATATTAAAAGTTGATCAGGCAACTTGGTGCATCCCGTTATGACTTATTGTGTACCAGCGCTTAAAAGACGGCCGAAAAATTAAATGTGACAGTAGGTTCATAGGACTATTTCCAGTTGGTCCTCCTACACCTCCTCCCTCCACCACCACCAAGATGAAATTTCAGGTAAGATCTAATTAATTGGTTGATTGTTGTGACGTGTATCATCGAACACCTATAACCGTGTGAATACTGAAACTATCCTCAACAGTAACTACACAACTCAGTGATTCCAAGCCAAGATTATGGAAATTTAACGAAGGATCAAATAATTGATTGTTACCTACACCGCTAAAATCCACATTCGTTTTAAACTGAAACAGATCGGTAAGTCGTGTCTCAAATAGCACCTAAACTTACAAATCTCATAGCAAAATAATAATTTTTTCTGGAATCCTTGTATTTAACCACAAACTATTGCAATGATTTATGTGTAGATAAGAAGATTAATGTAAGGTTCATATAAGTGTTTAGTTACATAAATCATCAAGTTTACGTCACACTGTAATGTGTCATAATGGTGAACAAACACAACAACATAACAATAAACTGTCAACTTCGGATTTCCACCAAAACCAGAGAAAAATTAAGACACGATAACAAAAGAAAACCGTAAGGTATTTAGTTATTTATATCTAAGGTGATGGCAGAAGTATCTATAGGATGAGGTGATGCTGTCTCAACGTGATAGTTACTGCACCTTTATCACCATGCCATTCAGTAGCTTTAATGATATTCCTGAATAAACTTTCTGTGAGGATACAATAATCATGATACTGTGACCACGTGATAATTACAGCTCCTGAGTGATGAGTTGAGCTCATGTTTCTAAACAATTCTCTAATTATACTAAGTCGTCAAAGACTATCTACCTAAGGTAAAGTGTACAATACTCGCCTCTGTTCTTTATATATGACCAGAATGATTATGGTAAAATTCAACCACGTGTGTTTTGACCATATGATAAGACAGTGCATTACTAGCATTGAATGAATGAATCCTGACATGATTCTGGTGTCTATGGTGAGCCAAGATTGCAACAGTGTGTGTGTGGCATGTTGAGCCTAAACACTGTGATGTGTGTATTGTGTTGACAACGGTGTGGTGTGTTAAGCTCACAACAGTGGGGTATACAACACCGGCTGATGGTCGTGTCCGGTCATAAGAAGTTGCTTAACGTGTTAAGATATGAATTATTACATGAAATGAAGGAATCTTAATCGTTTTGTGTTGTGTGTGATGGCGTAAATTAAATTTCACGAGCACACACACACACACACACGAACACGTGATGCGTATACGCAGACACATGGTGCACACTCACACACACAAACACATGATGTGCACACACACAAACACAGGATGCGCTCACACACATATACATGATGTGCACGCATAAAAACACATGATACGCACACACAGAAACATGATACACACACAAAAAACACAATGATTCGCACACTCAAACGTGCACACATACAAAAACACACAAGCGGTGCTGCAATTGTTTAACGAGGATAACGTCTAACGACAACGTGATTACAACAGGTAGCACTAACTACAATGTCAACAGCACAGTTGTCTCAGAATAAAGAATACTAGACATGTGATCTAGGAGCAGTGATTAGATAAAATATAATGCAACAATTAATAACAGAAAGGTGGAATAATTATCTTCTGACCCTTCCTCACCTCTTCGTGTTTCCTACATCTTCACGACAAAAACAAAACTACACGAGTGAAATTACCGAAGAAACTTTTTTATATTTTGGGTAGGAATTTTCCTTAGAATAACTTAATCGGATAATTTTGTGAGTTATTGTTTTAGTGCTTTGTGAGATAAACTTTTGAGCGAGCATTTGATGACAGATCATTTTCAGGGCTTTTGTTGAGAAAGTTTTGGTTACATAATTTTCTGAAAGCGTTTTGAAGAGTACAACACTTTGTTAAATGATGTTTTGAGAAAATGTTTGTCTTTTTCTTGAATTTCTTATTTATTTTTTTTAGAAAGTTGTTTCTTTTAGAGGGAGAGAAAGTTTGGTTATATCATGAAATAGTTCCGAACTACTGTATATATAAACCGACTTCTATTGTTAGTAAGGAAGAGGAAAATGATGCATGTTCTATGGGTTTTTACAGTAAGAATTACTGACTGGTGGTGGTGAGTCGCAGATTTAGTTATTCTCTGAAAGGATAGAAGAAGGAACAAAGCAATATTAAAACAATTAATTTCCATCTACCTTTTTATCAATTGACATAAATGATTTAACAAGCACATCTTATTGCAGGTCCTGGCATGCGTCTTGAGCCTGGCGGGGTTGTCCATGGCTGGGGTGTTGTCTTTCGACCAGGTATCACCTCCTGGTGCTGGCTCTTTTGGTGAAAAAATAACCGCAGGAGCCACCCCCAGCGTACTACCTTCTCCTGCAGAAAGTTCAACCGCGGGCGTCGTCGGTATTATAGAAACGATCGAAAAATTCCTACCGTTCGTCAAGATGTTGGTGAAGATGCTGCCCAAGATTGACGTTCCGGTATACAATCCACAACAGCTTAACACCCCGACTTTCAACAATCCATTTATCCCCAACTACAAGAGTCCCAAAATCAATATTCAGTAGCGGGGCGAGTACAATCCGGACACACAAGATAATGACTGTGTGTTTATAAGAGAGCTTCTTGATCTGTGTGTCAACAAAGCAACAGGGATATATCATTATATAAACCTAATGAATCAAGATCCCAAACACGATTCTTCAGATATATAGGTCAGAGATGATTCCCACTATTACAGCTCCCACAGTTATCTCAACCAGGTCTGGTCTCTGGATGTGATTATGTCCGTCCGTCCGTCCGTCCTCCCGTCATTCTACCCATCCGTTTATCATTACAGATTTATTTTCTGCTCGATGACTCCCCATAAACTCACTGAGTGATTTTAATTTTAGTGTGAAAAAGTAACATGGAAGGTTTGGGTGCGCCTGTAGCTGAAGTAATTATAGTTACAGCCATTATGGGTCGGAGGGATGCGCCCCACCACCGCTCCCTCTCGTTACAGTGACGGACGTAAGCATTTGGTAAACTGTTCAGGTAATTTTGTTTAGGATGACAACAAATAACATTACAAAGTTATTAGACCATCACTGGAGACTGTATTGTATTTTTTTTTCTTTTCATATAAAAATTCTATAAAATAAAGTATAACAGTAAGTAATAGTAGCATCCTCATCCTAAATATACGGTATAGAATGACAAAGAATTATGAAAAGATTTAATCACACAAAACAACGACGTACAGTACAAAGGCTATCAGCTGCACCTCAGATCTACCCTCAGACAACAAGTACCACAAGCTAGATTTACAACAAATGTAAACTTATTGAATAACAGACTACTCGCGCTGTCTAAATATTACAAGAAAAAAATCAATGTAACTTTCTTGGACACATTCAACTCAGTGGTAGATAAAAAAAAAACATACATCAAGGTGTTACTTTCTTTACCGCACTGGACCACAACAGGCAACATATAGTTCACCGCTTCTAAAGTCAACTCAGCGAGTATGAAATGGTCTTCACCCTCCTGCACACACACACACACATTACCCTGTGGCCACGTTTAGTTCACCCGGTGTTGGTGAATAATTATATTATAATCATTTAATGAGATGTTTGTATCTTAAAGGAACCTAAAATGTTTAATGAAGTGTAACTTTAGACCCAAACAGTGGAACTATTTCTGACACAAAGAGTTAGACGGTGACGTGAGTAAGTGTACGTGTGGGCCTATATCGGCGTCACTAACACACCAACTAACTTAACATTGGCTCCTTCATTACATTTCAATACACGTTTGTTTCTTGACTGATTTATTCATTTAGTCATAATTTTCGGTTGTTATTACATAGTTGGTAGACCCTGCTGCCATATGGCATCACATATATTGTGACCAAGTCCCAGGTTGCTGATCTGAATTTCTGCCTCATTTAAACACAATTACAGGGTCTCAATTGTTTCTCTTACTTTGACAACACAACATACATATATTGTTTCTTACTCTTGATTGTTGTTATTTATGGCTTTTTATAAATGTTATTATTAATAATATTTTTTATTATACTGTAGTCATTATTATTATTATTATTATTATTATTATTGTTATTATTGTTATTATTATTATTATTATTATTATTATTATTATTATTATTATTATTATTATTATTATTATTATTATTATTTTATTACATTTTCGCCCCCTGGACCTTGATGTAGATCATCATAAAATGACCTGTGCCCGGGTGGGCTAATGCCCGTAAAAAATTTAATTTAAAAAAGTAACAGAGTGAAATTATGTATTCATATCTAACAATAAACACTTATCCGTCGATGTCTGTTAATTTAATTATTTTCCTCTACATTAGCCGTTAATACAAAGTCAGCCAATGTTTGTACGTGTAGTGTAGTGTATGTGTTTATACTGATAATTCACCTGTTATTGTATTATCTTTAGCACGAGTTACATAAGATTAAGGGTGACATGTAGTGTAGTGTGAGTGAGGATAAGACTTTCTATATCAAGTATTGACAGTATAATTTAATTTTTCCGATAATGTACGTTATAAACTATTACTGTTAACTGTGGCAGCTCTTGTGTAATACTCGGCAGATGTTAGTAATGACACCCATGAACCAGTGCGTTACCTTCACCACAAAACAACTAAAATAAAGTTATAAATTAGTACCGATCATCTTTACTGGACTAGCCTTGTCTTTTTATTGTTCTCTCGGTGTTAAAACAAGCCCATGATTACCGACAATATGCCTCTGTTGATCCCAGTAAATACAGTATATTTCAGTTACGTTAGAGATAAACTCTTTCTCTGTATTTAATCCGGTCACTGTAACATACACAACTGAATCGCTGTAGCGCTTATTATATCACTGTAACGTATGTATAGGTGAGACATTGTAACATATATTACGAACATATTATAACAAGGATAAATGCTAAAATTTGTCCAAATGAAACGCCTACACACACACACACAAACGCAGGCCTTTGTGTATTGTTTCAATAAATACCCTGAAAACTTGGCAAACGATGTGAATATTTATACAAGTCAATAACATAAAAATCACTAGATAAATAACAGACACGAAAACTCTCCAGGGATCGCAAAATTATCAATCTTAAAACGGAATCACAGACAAGACTACTAAATCATTAACTGTGGAGTTATTTTCCGAAAAACAAACACGGACGCAGTAAATCGGAACTAACCGAACTAATCTGCCTTTTGGTTCGCTAAACTCTGTTTGCTTGGCTTATATTGCCCGTATAATAAGTGGTAGATTTTCTCACCTTAACGCAATACAATAAGTGGAAAGTTCAACCAGGAGCAATAACTTAGTCACTTACCTAAGGCCCTCCACACTTCTTCCTCGTTTTCTTTGGTCCACTGGACGGCGGCGCCTCCTGGGTGGTCGTAGTGGGCACGCAGACGACGACCGGTCTTGGAGGTGGCGAGGATGATGAAGGTCCTCTGCTCCTCCAGGGGTGAGAGACAAGCCTCCCGGGGGCCAAAGTTGGTCACGTTGATGCGTCTGCAGGAGACAATGACCCAGTGTTACCAAGTTTGCTGACTATACTGCAGACATAAAGAGTTACTGAACAGTTTAGTAATTAAACCCTGGCAGCAGAAACTTCCAACACAAATCACAGCAACACGTAAATTAAAGAGGCGGGTCCAGAGAAGGGGGAGGGGGAGGCCTACCAAACTTCCAACATGAAATATCTTAAGTACACTTCTGTAAGAGGTTGGTTAAGAAATAAATTATCTTACATTATTACAATACGCGCGCGCGCGCGTGTGTGTGTGTGTGTGTGTGTGTGTGTGTGTGTGTGTGTGTGTGTGTGTGTGTGTGTGTGTGTGTCATCTGGGAACAGCGTTTGAAATCACTATAGAAAAAGGTAAGTTTAGATATTAATGTTTTTGATACATTTTGCGTTCATGTAATTTAAGCATTTTCACCTGTCACCTTACTAATATACACCAACAGACACAAAATACACGTAATTAATTATAATATGCAGGTGTAAGTGGGTTCCATAAGCATGGCTGCCCGTCACGGACAGTGATGATAACAGCACACTGTATACAGTCATCGGTACACAAGAAGGCAGCATGGTCGGTACTGCTCTACACCGTATTCACTTCCCTCAGTTGTAAACGTAGGTACCCATTTACAGCTGGGTGAACTGGGAGCACCCGGGAATCGAACCACCGCCCCCAGAACAGTCGGTGAGTGCGCCTAATATGTAGGTAACCACGTTGAGATGAAAACAAGGAAAACATATGTATACTGTAGATCTTTAGGTGTGTCTGGCTGCTAAAGTTTACCTACATACAACTTAACGGTATACTGTATGTGTCATCACAGCTTAAACTCTACGGCAGCTTAACTTATGTTTTCATGTAAGTTGGTTGTACAGAATTAACGGAAGACGAGAGCACAAGATATAAGCCTGGCTCTAACACGTACCAACAGCAGGGAGCTCACTGCGTAACCGTGAGAAAACTGCCCTAAAAAGACACATAATTTAAAACATAAAATCAAGTTGGCTGAGCAACACAGAAACACTTAAAATATAAATAAATAAATAAATAAATAAATAAAAAAATCAGGTGAGGGTTTGGTTCCCAGGTAGCATTAGTGTTTAGTCATCTGGGGAAGTAATTTCGGGTGTCTAATCTTCAGGTGATCCACAAACTCTTAAAATGAAAACGTGAAAGTAAAAAAGAGTAAAATTATAATTATAAAACAAAAATATAGATTAAACAGAATCATGAATGAATATAAACATCTGAAAAAAAAAGAACTGGAATTACTAGATGGAAAAACAAATATACAATAATAATAATAAAAAAAAACAGTATTGGACATCACTTCAATATCATACACCAAATATTTCTAGCGAGTGACAGTCTAAGAAATTCGCGGACTGACAGAAAAATAGTAAAAATGAAAGAAACTGTAATCACAACGAAGGACCGAACACTGGTAAGATTATTTAGTGTTCCTGTACAACTGACACACTCACCAAAGCCTCGCCTCCTATACTGAACATCCATTGATAAAAAAAACCCACTAAGAATGGTTTTCAAATTCCGTTTAGTTTGTGTGTTTCCTGTATTTCTTTCTCATGGTCAGGGTGTGTGTGTGTGTGTGATGCTCCTCTAACTCTTCCTCTTCCCTTCAGAGGAGAACAAATGCATAGCGTGAGAGGTAAGACTCAGGTGAAACGTGTGAGAATGAGAATCCGCTGCCTGTTACCTTGGTTCAGGTAAGGTCGTTCTCCTTATGATAATTTATCGTGTGTGTGTGTGTGTGTGTGTGTGTGTGTGTGTGTGTGTGTGTGTGTGTGTGTGTGTAAAGGAAAATACCATAAAACTCTTTAAACGAATAGCAAATGCATTAAAACAAAATTAGAGCCAATACTGAGACTCTTCCCCACCACCACCATATTACATCACAAACACCAGTCTCCCTCACACTAAGAATCAAGTACACTCACTCGCTAGGTCATGCACTCTCCAGCAGGTCTCCACTATTGTTAGCTTAATTGAGTTAATAAGATTACTTCTTTTCTTTACAATCTTAAAGTTTACTCTATCACAGCACTGCTACCTTATCCACCACTATGCACTGGTTGGCAACTTCTTGATGTCCTTGTTACGAGCAATACACAGCTCTACAAGACAACAACCACTGTTCACACCACTATATTCAATGTGTTTAGTCATATTATCAGTTCACGGTGGTTGGGTCACCTTGCTAGGTATAACATTTGATATCATCACCGTTGGCAGTGAATATCTGCCTAATTTTCACTTGATGTTGGTATATGCGACATGCACGCGTCCACTGAGATGCTATTTGGAGCACCACTCATTGGTTCCTAGTAGCAAAGTTTTACAGTTAAACACTGGAGATTTCTCACCAAGCAACAGGATCATGTCACACTACCAAACACAGCTGGGCCTCATGGTAACCATTCTTGGAGCAGCAAGGTCACAGATTAAAATACCTCTAAATTCCCCTCGTTGCTCCCATCACCAACTCTCTCCATCATTGGATAACAGCTTCACAAGATTCATACTGTTTATACCTCCAGCTATTATCCCAGTGATCTACACTTGTTTACACATAATATTCACCCTTCCCCCCGCAACTCAATCACATACCTGCTGAAATTACAGCGATAATTCCTAGGGAGTCGGATATGAACGACCGTGTGTTTACAGTAATTTTGCCGCTCTGCAGAACAGCCAGAGCTACCAACCTTTGCGATACGCACTATTTTTAGGATATTTACACACACGCCTAATTCAAATATTATTAAATCCTCCCCTATAATAATAATACTAACAACAACAACAACAATAATAATAATAATAATAATAATAATAATAATAATAATAATAATAATAATAATAATAAAGCCTTAACCTTAAACCTATCATTCATAAAGCCAATAACTTAACAAATAACAATACAACATAATCATCAGAATCTACCATTATTATATAAACAAACCCAGCCTGTGTAGCCTCACGCAGCAGCTTCTCTCACACAACTTCCAAACATCAAACTGCGTCGATAATGTGTCCCAGATTTGAGATAAATCGTCTAAGAGCTTCTGGTGATCACTGAACTCAAAAAGTGCGTAAATGCAATATAGCGTTGAAGCCTTTGATCAATCAGGTTGTAGTGAGAATCTACATAAGATCTCGCGAGTCGTAATAACAAGACTCTGAAGGAGGAGGTTTTTGATCTTCACAAATAACTGATATTAAAGTGAAAAGATTCTATCTAGTATTTAAAGATTATATATACCTTTAACAAAGACAAAATACAGGAACTTTGTGCTGAAGGACAGAGGTGTTTACCGGGCCCTGAATATATAAAAAAGAAAAATATTTAAAGAAAAACATTTACAAATCCCTAGAAAAATTTAGTGTATAGCAAAATAGTTATACTGGCACCTGAGAAATTTCGTCTAATATTAGTAAATAGAGAAAAAAAAAGTCAACTAGTAGAGAATTAAAAATAAATAAATTAATAATAAAAACAAAATATATATACCTGGATGTCAGACTAACCAAGAATATTTATGAACAAAATTAATATTACTCTCGATAAAACGTCAGGGAAATACTTAAGATTCGACGACTATAAACACATAATGATGCGACATCAAATGTGAATGTTGGCAAAATATGAACCAGTTAAAGGATGAGAGTAAAGAGTCACTACCAGCAGGGGGCAAAAATTGACATATTTAATTCAATCTATTTTTTTCTTTTAATTTACAAATATCAGTTTAGGGTAGATTTGCATATCAAGCAGAGGTTCATTTTATAAGTACATATACCAGTAGTAATACATATACAGCCTCAATACAGATACAAGTGTATGTACAAATCATGTGCAGGGATCAGGCAGATATATAACAACATTTACAGGTAGAATTTCGAGTGCGAGTTCAGGTGCACATACAAATACGAAGCAATTAACAAATACAAGCAGAGGTAAATTGACAAGTACATGTGTAGGTTACATATACAAATACTATTACAGGTACAGTACAAACATCAGTACAGACACACGTCAACTATCAGTAGGTACGAATAATTACAATGCATACACAGATACAAACTCAGGTAAAGATTCAGATACAGTAGACATACAAACAAGCACACACACACACACACACACACACACACACACACACACACACACACACACACACACACACACACACACACACACATCATTACCATAACAACAACACAAACAATAATAATAACAAATAAGAACAACAGCCAGAATAAAGCACCAACAGAGTCACAACACAGGGAGCAGAGCCAGCAGCAGCAGCAGCAGGTGGCCGCTAAATTAACAAACAAAAATGAAACATAATATCTGGTCGGAGGTAAATTAGATGAGCATAACACAAGTGTATCGGAGAGAGCCTCAAGGTCCATATTCCAAGAGCGAACTCAAACTACCCGGCGCAAATCAGGAGGCACCCAGTACGCACTCAGTCGTCATCTCGTGTCCTCAGCGATAATTATGATGATATAACATAAGTGTACTCGAGTTAATGTAGTGTGGGCTTGTCACAACTTTGTTTGTCTTTGGATTATCAAGGTTCGTTCTCAAGCTTCATCTTTCTCAAGTTACTTTACGTGAAGATTATCTTAAATTCTCAACAATAATCATATATTTTTTTTTTTTTTAATTCTGGAACTCTCTTATTTTTTACGAGGTTAAGCTTGTGCACTCTGTTGAAATCTGATTGGAAAAATCCACTTTATTTATAAACCACCTTATTTGTATCTGAATATCTCATACGTGATGATAAATTTACTGAATTAGCTTAAGTCTAGCTGGTCACCACTCGGCTTCACTGAGCCTTCAAGTATCTTAGGTCATCCCTGAAATCTCTTATTTTTTTATGATGATCAAGTTTATGTAATTATTTTTTACGCTGGCATGGAGTAATCGACGTCACGCCATTATACCAACGACATCCAATCAAAACTTTCCCTCTATTGTCTAAGTCTTTACCAACTTATTAAAACAAGGTGTTAAAGGCACCAGAATGACTATAAACGTGTTTCCTCCACACTATATCATTTACAATAAGTTAAAAACATTGTTAGTACACTTATAAGAGAGTAATAAAAGAGCTACTGTACTAATATAATAGATTTCAACACTACAAACAAACATAGGATTACATTTTCCTTTTTCATCAGCATTATTTAAAACCTTTATAAAACTCTACCAACTTCCCATAAGAAATAGTCGTGCCTTTGGGGATCTCCTCTTCTGAAAACAATATACTCTTCTCCCTCTTTTTTCTCCACCATTCAAAATACTGAACAAACATCAGTAGAGAAGTCACTTTTTTACCGAATATCTATTGTTATCATCATCTTTCCTGATCAAGTGATTTCAGCTAAAGTGACGTCAAAGTGTTGTGAATTAATGGTCAAAGTAACACAACACCAGACTCGAATTTTCAATATTTTGTAAGATAAAAGTTCCCCCAGGAGGATATATGTTGAGGCATCTACCGCCCGCCCTTAAGATGCAGTAGGACACAAATTGAACACACAATATGACGTCGATATTGCACTGAGGCAGCAAGTTTTATCTGCGTGCGTGTGTGTGTATGTGTGTATGTGTGTGTGTGTGTGTGTGTGTGTGTGTGTGTGTGTGTGTGTGTGTGTGTGCTCCGGATCAAGTGAACCCCAGTCCTATTTTGTTCCAACCTAGCCAAACCTAATCTTACTTTTGTAATAGGTGTCTATTAGGATTGAGTGCTAATCCTAACGGTGAAGATAAAATGGGGCCGATTAAGATCAGTGCCAAGTAAGACTGGAGCCCAATTAAACGAGTCTATTGTGAGTGGGACCCGGGTACGAACCTCTGAAGCAACGGCAGCTGGGTGAGAGCAGCAGGTGGGCCTTGTTATCACAGGTGGGATCTGGGGCAGTGTCTCAATGATAAAACCAGGGCCACACTTTCTACGTCAGCGAGTAACACTATCATATGTAAATACTGGGACCACACCTGATTGCAGACGCAGTTGAGATGTGGGGGTGGAGAAGGGCGAGTGAGGGAGAGAGAAGTTCTGTATGTATGTATATAAATATATATATATATATATATATATATATATATATATATATATATATATATATATATATATATATATATATATATATATATATATATATAGAGAGAGAGAGAGAGAGAGAGAGAGAGAGAGAGAGAGAGAGAGAGAGAGAGAGAGTTTTGTCACCCTCATCTACTAATGATGATAACAAATCTATAGTACTTAATAAGTGATGAAAGTCCTCACACTCACCAGACGACTACAAAGTTACCTGTCTGATGCCAACGAGAACCAAGCAGAGGTTCTAAATAATCCTGTGTATAGCCTGTAGAGAATGTGGACAACCCTGCTAGCATCTGGAGGAAAATTTTATAGAAATCCTCAAAATTACCAACACTGGATAAAAAAAATGACCAGGTAACACCAACTCGGTCCAGAAGCAGCACTAAACCCCAAGAAAAGCTTTAAAAGATTAGGGACAACCTTCGGGATATCTTTTGGGAAGAACTTTGGAAACCCCTAAAATTCGCTGCCACACCAAATACTATCACACACTCACCTCTACCTGAGAGATAACCGAATCAATCATTCCCGAAGCCAAGAAGTTTTATACCTTGGGTTTTAGAGCTGTATCACCCCCCCCCCCCCACTACTATGTATCATTGCCTACAGTACAGTATTAATTATACATGGTTTTTCCCACATATTGTATGGTCGTGTAATGTCAGGAGGATAAGGCCAGTGGAAACAACTCCAGGGTTCGTGCAGCACACGCAACATAACAGAGGGTGACTACGGTATAAATTCACTATAAGCTACACTACCTGGTTACTTCGGTGAATGAATAATTCAGGCAGCATCGGTGTTCAGAGAAATGAATGACTGACGCAGCTGCTAGATACATAACCACACAACACTCCAGGGAAAACACCACAAGAAATGGAAACTGCAACTTTGTGTAATTTTCATCAGGTGTGTAACCCACTGATACCTTCAGGAGCGTGTCAGTGTCGTATGCTGGCAAGTCTTCAGACACTGTCAACTTCACTACCCTCCACAAAACACTATAAAAACACTGCAGTTTCCCTCCCCTGCGTGAGTCACTGATCTAGACACTCAGATCACGACTCGCTCTAAACACATTAAAGTGAGATTATGGCCAGTGGTCAGGTGGGGTCAGGTGAAGACTGCCGCAGTGACGCTAAGTAAAGGATTTTATGATATACAATAAATAACTTTAGTAGACGCTAGCCACTAATAATGATTCATAGGAACATTATAAAATAATAATGAATAAAAAATAGATATTCTCTCTCTCTCTCTCTCTCTCTCTCTCTCTCTCTCTCTCTCTCTCTCTCTCTCTCATACCTAGACATATAGACATATAGATATGTTCGAATTAAAAGCTGATAATTTAGTTTCTGAAGTATACACTCGACCAGTTCTTCCTCCGTGATACAAGGTAAGGATCACAACACAGTACAGGGAGGCTCTTCATCACTCCAGTTACACCACGCCGCCCATGTTCCTGTTCACTGAATGTTACACTAGAGCCACAGGACATCTACCAGAGAGTTTAGTCAGATGTTGTGCTCTTGGTGAAGATGGCTAACTGGATTATACATTTATCAATACGTTAGAATGAGTAAATGAAATAAATATATTGAAATACGAGTAAAAAAGTTGCATAAGATATATCTAGAGTAAATGTGAATAAACAGTATATATATATAAAATAAAATAGCTAAAAACATAACTAGAATTAAAATGGATAGAAATATAAGTGTTTTCTAAGTAGCTTTGACAACATGGACGTTCATTTCCGTCGTACTGTACATTGAGTTGAGACGATGAAACTGAAACCATTACAAGCATATGACCCATTAAGGCCAATCGAATAAAACAATAATATATTTAAAGTCCGGACACAAAATACTGAAAGAGGTCCACGAAATAACTACTCAACTTCAATATCTTTATGGTTGTCGACTCTAATCCCCCCTCTTGGTTGCCCTGAGACACACCGACCTCACCAGCCGTCCGCATCAAAAAAATAGGAGAACCTTCGACCCCCGCTGGAGCCTGTCTTGTTCCGCCACCCCGACAACATTAAGTGTCGCCGCCACACACACACACACACTCACACACACACACACGCACTCACACACTCACACACACTCACACTAGCTGGAAATCGGGCAACAGTACTGAGGTGAAGAATGAAGACTACAGTACACATGGAAAAGGTGTAAATATTATATGGTGATTCAGGATGGTCTTAGTAATATACATTTTTAGTCCCTGCGTGTGTTCGTGTGATGTTTATCCGTTTATGTGGCACGAAATCTGTGAACACGAAAATTCAATTAGCAATTAATTTTAACTCTATTTGATATATATAAATATTACAATAAGGTTTCAGTGGAGAATAATATCACTTGGTGTTATAATGTATCAATCAATCAGAGTACCGTCCTCATATCTAAGGGTTGGCGACCACAGTCCTCCACTTATAAAAGTTCTCGGGCTGTATTTACTGAGTACAAAATTTCAGATTTGTGAACTCCAGCTTGTTTCCCAGACTTCCAAATAACAGGAGGAATAGTATGACAATATATTCTGGAAATCAACAAAAACACTGCACTGAATTTAAACAACATAGAACTTGCTAACGATAACAAATACTGTCAACACCAAATGATTATTAACTCAACTACAGCTATGTTCGTTGCTGACCACAGACTAACCTCCACCGATGGTACTGCCACAGAATAAGACAACACACACCATGGAAATCGACAATAACTCTGTCCTGAAACCAAGCAATGGAACTCGATGCAAATTACAAAGGTGTGCAAATCAAATGATTTTCCCCGCGTGCGTTTGTCCTGTACTGTGTGTAACATGAACAAAGGCTGAATCTGGCTTTGTTTAGGGTGTCACACGCTCATTAGATCAGTGTAGGAGTCCATCTACATAAAACCACTGTAGGTTATTGGCTTTGTTATGGACTATATATTTGAAAATATTTATACACAAAGGACATTAGATAAAAAAATACTACTACTACTACTAATAATAATGATAATAATGAATTGCTTAGAAACCCATCCCAATTTAATTTAAAAAACATAGGTGATTCATGGAAAATCCTGTAACAAGCTACTTAGTCTAAAAATTATTATATTAATGTATATAATAAAAACAATAATTGCCTTTAGAAATATAATATACCGGTATCTTTACAATCTCTCTCTCTCTCTCTCTCTCTCTCTCTCTCTCTCTCTCTCTCTCTCTCTCTGGATATATGACAAACCCTAATAAGATAAATTAAACTCATTTATCATCAAACAAACAGCTGCCACACACCTTTCATTACACAACAAACACACATCTTACCACACAACAACCAAACAAACCTGTCACTACACAACAACAACCAAACAAACCTGTCACTACACAACAATCACACACCTGTTACCACAAAACAACAACCACACACCTGCTACCAGACACCAGCTACCCCACAAAACCAACCTCACACCCTCGCACCACACCACAACAACAAGTGAACATTCCAACCTACCCATCCAATCATGGCACTCCCGCTAGCTATATATCTGAAGGGTGCCATCGTTACGTCAAACGTTTGTAAATTGTTTTGGTCAACATTTCCACATCAACAGACAGCTGGCCATCACTACTCACTCCCGCCCCCATCTCGACAGCTAGCTCATACCGGCTAACTAATTGAATGAATTGTCTGCACAGCCTCGTCAGGAGCAGCGGGAGTCGGAGGAGGAAAAGGTTGGGGGGGAGGGGTGGGGTCAGTGTACCTCCGTGTATGCCTATACAAGTATATAGGTTATATCTCCTCGAAAAATTGGAGGAGATACAATATATATAATTGGTATACAATATATGTCTTCGCTGTGACAAACTCTCCACCTCCCTCCCTCCCAGAAATGTTAATATCTGAGGTCATCAAAGTTCAAAGTTCACGGTCACAGCTTCTCAGTAAGTCTCCGGCAATATGACTGGAGAACGAATAGACCATCACTGCTCGTACTAGACATAGATACAATCACCATGACAACTGCTAAAAGTCAAAGGTCATAATTTTAACAGTGGCACTACACGGCGTGAGTTGACACTTCGCTGGAGTTCAGTTTTAGGCCTCTTTTGTCACGTTAAGATACTGGCACTGATGCTCCACGTCTGGTTAACTACATGAAGCTTTTGGTAAACTGAAGACAAACAAAACGCTTTTATTAATAGCAGAAGACTAAAAATCGCACAATCAATAATAATAATAATAATAATAATAATAATAATAATAATAATAATAATAATAATAATAATAATAATAATAATCAGTTTTCAGATTTTTGGCCACTTTTTACGGGTGACTATACTATACCTTTAGCTACCTTCTCGATTCTTTTTTAACATGTACTGTATATTAACTCCCAACCTCGTTACCCTAAACTATGGTGTCAGATTCAGTAACTTAGTAATACATTCAACTTTGGGTAGAATTTGCTCAGCGTGTCTTCCTCCATCTCCCAAAGGGTAAATAATTAGTTAGACAGAATATTGTGCCTCTGTTTGGTTAGTCTGTCAAAGTCTCATTTAATGCTATTGGAGACATGTACATACGATACTGTTGCCGTCAGGGCCGGATTTACCAATAGGTCAAGTAGGCCATTGGCATAGGGCCCACCGGTATCTGGGGGCCCACTGAAACTACTTTGTCGCGCAGTGTGCCAGCGTATAACCTTGTTTCAAGTGTACACCGAGTATTTCATTATATATATTCACAACAATAAGGGCCCCTGTACAATAAGTGTAGGGCCCACTGATGAGTTTGGCTGGGGCCCACAAGTAGGTAAATCCGGCCCTGGTTGCTGTGTATGAAGGATGGTGGTGACATCCTATACATAGGCTGGTGCTGACGAGTACTTAGTAAAGTGCTGACGTGTATGTAGGATGGTGCTGACGTGAACGTAAGATGGTGCTGACATGTACGTAGGATGGTGCTGACATGTACGTAGGATGGTGTTGACATGTACTATATATGTATCATAGTACTAAATTTGCTCCCATCTAACCACTCATTCGCAAATCTCAATCAACGTCATTTCATTAGTACTCTGTGATGAATTCTCGATAAACTCAATACCCCGTAGCAATCAACCCCAAACGCTGGCCACAACCACAGCCAACATCACCCGCAGGTATAAGACGCCCTGTACACACCTGGGATACACCAATAGGCTCTCACTTACTCTCATTAGATACCTGTACACACCTTACTCCTCATCACAGCAGTTCCCTACATCAATAATCTACGGAAACACTTACTGGTGAATGTCTTTGATGTTTGAAAATATGTACAAGTTTTTAATTAAATAAATATTGCGTTTTATTAACCAATGTATTGATTTTGGAGTTATGTTTGTATTTTCTGATGAATATTCTGTTTACAATTGTTAACAGCTTTTTTGAATTTCATATATGGTTTTATTTTTATTTGTACTGTGATAATAATAATAATAATAATAATAATAATAATAATAATTATAATAATAATAATAATAATAATAGTAATAATAATAATAATAATAATAATAATAATAATAATAATAATAATAATAATAATAATAATAATAATAATAATAATAATAATAATAATAATAATAATAATAATAATAATAATAATAATAATAATAATAATAATAATAATAATAATAATAATAATAATAATAATAATAATAATGACACATGCAAACATAGAGACAGACAGACAAAAACACACACACACACACACACACACACACACACACACACACACACACACACACACACACACACACACACACGCACCTTCCTTCAACATTTGCAGAAAAACAAACAAACAAACAGAACAACAGAAAGGTCCTAATCTACACATTTCTCGAGAACGACAAGTTTTATATAAGCAATCAAGATGTGTGAAGAAAAATGCACATGGCACATTTTTCCTGTTATGAGTGCTGTCCAGAATCTCTCTCTCTCTCTCTCTCTCTCTCTCTCTCTCTCTCTCTCTCTCTCACTTGCTTTCAACACTATACACGAACTAAAATATCATATACGAATCAAGCGCAACGGAATGACGATAGTAAAGAATTTTTTTAAACAGAGAGACAGACAGACAGACAGACAGACAGACAGAGACATACAATATAGAATGTAAAAGAGACAGAGAGAGAGAGAGTGGTAAAGACAGAATGAGGAAAACAAAAACTAGTAAATTGTGTGTGTGTGAGAGAGAGAGAGCTGGTTTGCATGACTCTGAGTAGCACCTGAGGACACTTGAGGCTACATGGTTGACTGAACTTTCGTGTGGGTGAGGAAAAACAACGTCCCTCTCCTTAGCCTGCCTGTTTGTGGTAATCCCTCCTACCACACCACAGCGCCACCAAGAGACGGGTGAATATTTTCGTCTGCTTAGAAGATAACGTCATATTCAATGCCTGCTTGCCTACCTACCTGTCTAAGCCCTTCCCTATCGCACACAGCGCAACACAAGGGAAAGTCAGTCAGATTTAGTTGATAATCAAGTACAGGTGTTGAGTGATTAAGATGACACACACACACACACACACACACACACAATAGAAAAGGATTATCTTGTGATTTTTTTTTTCGCATTATCAAACTTGCGAGTGACGGTGAATGAAGAGGAAGATTATGTGTTGATTGACTCAGGTCACCGTAGTGGGAAGTGACTTACAAATATTCGTCGATGAGTGTTAGGGAGGCGACAATAATTATAAGATGAGGTAAGTTTTATGACGCCTGATGACAAGTTAATGAATCACTGACGACTTAATGGATCAATGATAAAGGTTGACAGAAAGACAAAAGCAGACACAGAGACAGAAAGCGAGAAAGAAAAACACAGATGGAGAGAGAGAGAGAGAGAGAGAGAGAGAGAGAGAGAGAGAGAGAGAGACGAAGACAAGGAAAGCAGTCCTGGATATAATATCCCAGTGGTCATCGCCATGGTAACGCTTCATAACTCCGGTAATACATATATTCACAAATAGACCGGGAGGGTGTTTCACTCTGTGGCTGGACAAGAGCAGACTAACACACAGACACACGATATGGACTCATCAGCTGCAGGCCTTTGATGGTATTATAGCGGGGCCGTGGTGGTGGTAGGGGTATATAATGGGTATATAAGATGGACTCTTTATGAAAATACATATGTCGTGTCTTCATGTACCTGTGTGTGTACATTATGTTACTTTATATTTTAATATTTGGCAAAACCTCGAGTTCCTTATAGATTTGAAGAAATAATAAAAATATTGGTAAAACTATTGGTAAAAATATAAAAACATTGATTCTGTGAACTGCAAAAGATTTTCTGTTGACAAAAACAACATTACACCATTATGAATTTACATGAAGAGGTGTGAACACAGTCATCGTCTAAGTTAAAAAGTAAATATAAAATTTTCCCACTTTGATTCTCCCCCCCCCGAAAAAAGGCAGTGCCTAAACATTAGTCTTGTGATTTTTAAGAATAATACACTGAAATCATTAATCAACTTTCGAAATATTTATCTTGCGAGTTTATATTAGAATATAAACACATTGGTGTTCTGACTTCAACAAGGGAACAGTGTCAATACATTCCTCTTATGAAATTAAAAATACCGGGGAATAAACATGACTTATGTCACTCAACCACACGTACAGTCCACCACCTACCGCACCGTCAACTAAATACGAACAAAAACGTATAAAAATAATATAATTTTCCCCAAAGTACGTGATCGCTATTTTATTAATATTTCAACTTCCTGGTTCAGTGGGTGCACGAGACATCCCGGACAAGTAAGGAAGATGAACACAAACAAAAGGAAGAACCACTGTCCACTGAGCATCCCCCCATACGGGTTTTATACCCTCCAGGGCACCAAGCTTCGCGCACCACCTACTGTAGTGAGACTGGGGATGGGAGGCGGTGAACGATATAAACAAAGAGATAAACAAAGTCTTCTGACACGACAAACTGATCAATATAAAGATCTTGTGATATAAAATTGGTCTTCACTCATGAAAGAATCATTAAATTTACTTTTTTCTTCCTATTCAAAGCTGGTCAAGTGAATCAGCTGGTCCATTGATGTTTTTGTTTTTTGTTTGAGGTTTATTTCTTTAACCCTAAGACACGTTGTCCTCGGAGACTTTGGCATCAATAATGTTATGTTTGTGGTCGGTACTGCAGAGAGAGAGAGAGAGAGAGAGAGAGAGAGATACTCCTGACAACATCCAAACCACCAGGTGAGACTACGCGACACACACACACACACACACACACACAACCTAACCTAACCTATATGAAACTGACCAGCCACAACCTTTATCCTCGAATGTTGCGATGATAATAATTTATTGTAATTAAAGTATGTCATAAAAATTTGACTCTGTGTGTGTGTGTGTGTGTGTGTGTGTGTGTGTGTGTGTGTGTGTACAGAAGCACCACCGTAGTGTTAGCACAGCGCTCCACCCTCCTCTCGCTACCGACACCCCGCCATCAACACTCCTCCTGACCTCTCTCCTCTCACTTCCTTATTCCCTTTAAAAAAATTCTTTATACATGTACCCACCTGCCTCCTTCACCCACACTTCTTTAATATTAGATCTATTCTTTCTTTCGTATCTGTATATATATTTATCACAGGTCTTAGTTTGTTGACTGGTAACCTGGCCGATATATTAGGCACTTCTTGACCTTGGAAGCATTTGGATAGAATAGTGACCAAACACTTTGACGAAAACAGATTTAATTGTTGTTGCCATTTTTTTCATGTTATTGCTGTTGGACGTTGTACCCTGAACCACTACTTATTATCTGTAAAGTTAAGTTACATTTCGTTAGGTTATCTTAGGCGAGGTAGTTTAGGTCAAGTTACGTTAGGTTAGTACCGAAGCTTATCTAGGTTCGTATATTTATTTAACAGAAATATTGATGCAGTTTCCTTTTAGCTATTACCAAATCGTTTTCAACTTGTTATTCCACTGAACAGACATTTTTGTGTACATTCTTTGCAACTATCAATGTAACCGCTTCGCCGTGTTCGTGTGTGTGTGTGTGTGTGTGTGTGTGTGTGTGTGTGTGTGTGTGTGTGTGTGTGTGTGTGTGTGTCCTCTTAGTCCATTCCTTCGACCTTAGACCTCTCACAAAATATTAAACGACACACAACAAGATGACCTCAAAGACCTCCTTCTGACCTTTGACCTCAAAAATCAATACGTCATTTGAGGCGTGTTTGTCTCTGTTCCTCTTAATGAAAATTATTATTGTACACACACACACACACACACACACACACACACACACACACACACACACACACACACACACACACAGGTACCAAACAACAGTATCGCGCCAACCCCTAATATGACCTCATAACCAACGGATATTAAGTATTATCAATGCAATTACCAGTGAGCGATGTTTTCCAATAGAGGGAGACACGATTTGCATTACCTGTGACGCTAACAACGCAGGTGATGTAGACCTTTCGTGTACACAGGTGATGCTTAATAATTTGTAAATACGGTTCTCGCAATAACAATATCGGGATTGGAGAATTGAGTTGTGATTAAAGGAATTTATGATTAGAAATTACACAACGCTTTAGGTATATTTTATGTGTTATGCCAGAGTTTCCCGATATATTGGAACTCTGCTGTAAATGGGCAAATATGATTAAACTGTGTACTAGTGATTGTAGAACTCTGTGTGCTGTTATGGGGACGCACCAATACCAGAAGTTCACCTGCGTCCTTGACCAAACCTGACCTAACCTAACCTAACCTAACCTAACCTAACCTAACCTCCCTTATGAAATGCCAATTACTCCATATATATAAACCAAATGTTCTCTAGCAGTTCAAAATGTTCTACACAAAATCGAACAACACTTCACGCATGCTCTGAAATCCTGTATGTAAATTTAAAATGCTCATAATGATCTCTATCAGATTTAAAATGCTCCGGATCAAATAAAGAATGATCTACCTATATAAAATATCCCAAATGCTCTACAATAAATCTTAAATATTTTACACTCACTCGAAAAAATTTATATTTAATCCAAACTGTTTACTAAAAAATCCCAAAATACTCCAAATAAACCACAACATTGCTTATATATAATCCAAAGTCCCCAATAAGGGCTCCAAAACGCTATATATCAAACCCTAAATGCTCAATGCTCCACAGAAATTTATCTGTTTGAGGGTGACCATCGTCTGTTTGTAAATGCTCCGGGATGAACCAAACTGTCAAGAGTACAGTATATTCCAGCAGAGAGAGAGAGAGAGAGAGAGAGAGAGAGAGAGAGAGACATCAATCCCAATATTAGTGGCCATAATACCCAGCCGGTCTTTGTACTTTACACACAAAAATTCCCAACACGTTTTTCAATCCCTTTTTTTCCCCTTTTCTCTCATCACAATTATGAACATTTACACACTCAACAGCCCGGCATTATCATTGTGGAACACTAGTACCGGAAATTTGACAGAGGTTCGCTAATTTTGCAATCCTTTGAGTACATTTTCACTGTAAATTCTGTCGCAGCGAAAAAAAAAATTATGAACCGAGTATTTCAAATAAAAGATAAAAAAAAGAAGAAGATCGGAGGGTAATTATGGAGCGTTTGGGGATAATTTCCTTCAATGAACGAGTAATCTATTTTGTTGTTGTTGTTATCTGTGATTCTTTGAGTCGATAGCCCGGACAACAATTAATGAGAGAGGTTGGGAAAAAAATCGGCTTTGATGTCAGTACCATTCATTGCTGGGAAAATGAGAACAGCCCATGGCATTTCCTGAATAGAGCGTTGACCAGATTATATTAAACATGAGAGTTAATTCTTTTTCCATCCTAACTGTTTTATTTGAGAGATAAAGCTGTCGTGTTTATTCCATCCTTTATAAACGAGTTCTTCTTTAACTTCTATGATAATATTCTAGCATTTATATTAATAGTTATATATAATACCCTAACATATTTCAGTGGACGTCAGTATACTAGTAATTTTCATAATTAATTTAAATTGTCGCTTCGTCATGGAATATTGTATGATCAATTTTATGATTATATACTTGACAAAAAAAATAAAAAAACATTCTGGTATTTAAAGTAAGGAACGTTGTGTAATCTGCCAGTCAGTATAAAAACATCACATAAGAGACGAGGGCATCACCCAGTATCACAACCAACTACACACGACTGCAAGTTTAAGCGCTTCAGAATTACTGTGACGTGATATATTATTACTGTTTAAACAAGACTGTCACTGGGGGCTCTCTTACCATCATGCTCGCCCATTACTGCACCATGTTGGGAATGGGAAAACATATCTCTTGCAGCTATAAGAACTCGTATGTTATATATTACACGTATTCACTCGCCAACGTTCTGTGGATGGTGAGCTGTTACCTTTGACCTCCCGCATGTGACTATGACCTTTGACCTCTACTTGTGACTGTGACCTTTGACCTCCGCTTGTGACCTAAACATTCAATAACCATATCTTGCACCTGACAGCAGCAGTCCTCAACCTGTCCTGTTACGTCAAAATCCTTCTTTCTATTTATGAGAAAGTTTATTAAAGACAACAATCATGTATTTATAGCTCGACCTTTAACCTGTATCCTTCAAAACCTTAGCTGTAACATCGACCTTTAAGCTGTATCCTTCAAAACCTTAGCTGTAACCAAGGCCTTTAAGTACAGTATACCTCATGATAATCGGCCCTCTCAGACAAAAATACAAAGAAGACATACTGAACAGGTGTAATAATTATCGCTAGACAGAGGTGTATATTAACGTTAACAGTAAATGCGTAATATTTCTCCTAAGACAAAATGAATAGGGATATACTGGACAGATCATATGTATAATTTAGGTATATAGCTACTAGTAAATTACTTTGCATATGGTGAAGTATAATACCTGTTGCATTATATTACATAGGAAGAGAAATATACCAAGAACTACGTTACGCTGAAATATATCGAAAACTATGAATAACTATAAAAAAATACTTAAATATATATAAAAAACTATTAAATGCGGAAAAATATATGAAAAGTAATTATAAAAAACTACTGAAATTAAAAATACAGGGAAATTACTTAAGGTAATCACGTATGCATCCAGTAATGTTATCAAGTCTCGTCCTTTGACCTCAACAAGTCAGGGTAACCTTTGACCTTTCCTTCAAATGAAAGCAATTATACCAGAAATACCCCATCCTTTTTTCATTTATATTTCATTCACCCAAAGCGAAAGACACACACACACACACACACACACACACACACACACACAAACACACACACACACACTCACACACACACACACACACACACACACACACACACACACACACACACACACACACACACACACACACACACACACACACACACACCAATGACCCCTTTTCACCCGACGTGTTATGTTAATGCAAAGAAAATAAAAAAAGTAAATAAATATGAAAGACAAGTCAGAGGCACACAGAGAGAGAGAGAGAGAGAGAGAGAGAGAGAGAGAGAGAGAGAGAGAGAGAGAGAGAGAGAGAGAGAGAGAGAGAGATTATAATAACAATCAATAATACATTTCTCAGCTGGTCAGTCTCTCTGTCTACCTGCCAATTCTATCTAATTAAAGAATTTTCGGGGTTAGACCTGTGTGTGTGTGTGTGTGTGTGTGTGTGTGTGTGTGTGTGTGTGTGTGTGTGTGGTGCGCGATCACATACGTATTATACAAACCGAATGACAAACAATACACACAGTACTGGTGTTGGGTCAGAGGGATGGCGAGGGGCAGGGAGGAGGGTGCAAGGGGAGAGGGGTGCAGGGGGGTAGGGAGGGAGAGGCGGGTTAATGAAAACAAATGGGAAGCTTTCCATCCCTGGGCATACAAAAGTGCACCGCCGCTTTGGGAATTACACAACCTACTTTGTTCACTGGATCATAGACCATCACTGAAAATCCTCCCAATTTTTTTTCTTTTATTTTAATACAATATGATAAAATGGTGACCTATTTTATTATGACGTTTATAATTGTATGGTAATTAAGATGCATTGTTCTTCAGTAATAGGCATCTCTCTCTCTCTCTCTCTCTCTCTCTCTCTCTCTCTCTCTCTCTCTCTCTACTTGCGCACTGTATCCGCTATGCCCCTAATGGAAGCCACTTTTTTTCTTCTCATAAAACTTTCCTACTTATTTAATAATCTTTATTTGTAGAATTTTGAAGTGACTTATAAAATTATTTGCTATTCTTACTTATTACTTTCATTACTTATTGTATGACCTGTTTTAAGTATAACCAAAGAGTCAGCAGCTGTTCCTCGTTTAACCAAAGAGTCAGCAGCTGTTCCTCGTTTAATCAGAGAGTCAGCAGCTGTTCCTCGTTTAATCAGAGAGTCAGCAGCTGTTCCTCGTTTAACCAGAGAGTCAGCAGCTGTTCCTCGTTTAACTAGAAAGCCAGCAGCTGTTCCTAGTTTAACCAAAGAGTCAGCAGCTGTTCCTCGTTTAACCTGAGAGTCAGCAGCTGTTCCTCGTTTAACCAGAGAGTCAGCAGCTGTTCCTCGTTTAAGAGTCAGCAGCAGTTCCTCGTTTAATCAGAGAGTCAGCAGCTGTTCCTCGTTTAACAAAGAGTCAGCAGCTGTTTCGTTTAACCAGGAGTCAGCAGCTGTTCCTCGTTTAACCAGGGAGTCAGCAGCTGTTCCTCGTTTAATCAGAGAGTCAGCAGCTGTTCCTCGTTTAACCAGCAGCTGTTCCTCGTTTAACCAGAGGAGTCAGCAGCTGTTCCTCGTTTTAACCTGAGAGTCAGCAGCTGTTCCTCGTTTAACTAGAAAGCCAGCAGCTGTTCCTAGTTTAACCAAAGAGTCAGCAGCTGTTCCTCGTTTAACCAGAGAGTCAGCAGCTGTTCCTCGTTTAACCAGAGAGTCAGCAGCTGTTCCTCGTTTAAATTGACCTCCTATATTCAAAAGTCCGAAGGTTACCGAGGCTAGGTTATGGCAGATCTCCAAGGTAGGTAATTATTTAGCAGCCGTGACGCCAAGGTAAGAGAGGGAGAGAGGGAGAGAGGGAGAGAGGGAGAGGTGGGTAAGAGGCAAGACGGAGAGGTGAATGGAGCGAGAGTGGGAGGACGGAAAAGAGGGGAATAAGAGATGGAAAAGACGAGAGAGGGGAGAAAAGAGAGGATGGAGAAAGGAAAAGTAATGGAGGAGGATAGAGAAGAAGAGATGATAGAAGGGTAAGGAGAGATAGATAAAAAGAAAATAAAGAGATAAAAAGAGTAAAAGAGATAATGATGAAAGTGAGAGAGAGGGAAGTGAAGAGGGGAGAGGGAGGTGAGAGAGTAGAAAGGGAGAGGTGATGGAGGGAGGAAGATGGAATAAGGAGCAGGGAGAGAAAAAGAAGAGAGGAGATAATAAATGTTGATGAAGATAAGAGAGAGAAAATTAAGAGAAAATGAGAGATATCGAGAGACATACAATAAGAAACAGACATACATAGATAGAAGAATAAAGAAAGAGAGAAAAAGAGGTAAGGTAATAAAACAGACAATCAGAGGCTTGCGTTCCTCGTCACTTTGGTAACTAATGAAACTCTTTTATATGCAAATCAACATTCCGGAGACCTAACTTGCTCTTGGCTGATTAAGAGTATCAGCTGGTTCTCTGACTTACTTATACTTTATAATATTATGTGAGTTGACAAATTTCACCTCCTATATTTTTTTTTGTAATGTAATCTATAATCCTGTAGTAAATCTAACTATTTCTCGGGAATATGATAAGTTATTGTTATTATTATTAGTAGTATTATTACATATGCCGTTTAATATTCAATCATATTATAAACTCAGGATATTATGATAAAAAATGTACATTGCCATTGTCATTCACTAAGTCTGTGGACTGAAAATAAAGTAAAAGAAAATTATCAGGACATAAAATATGTCAACAGATATTGTTCACCGTCATTTGATCTCGAGAACTGATTAAAACCCCAAAGTGTTAATCATCCGTTTGTTTCCTGTAAAAAAATAAATAAAAATTCACGTTCACGTCTACTGCATTGTAAGTTTCGGGAGCTAAGTTACATTTTTTGACAGTACCACGTCTGTCTAATCACAAAATACTTCTGATTCTTTTACGACAGTTAAGAACAACTTTTTGGACCTGTCGTGTACGTGTCAACTACCAATAACAACCAGAAGTATGTTCATTCACGTTTCATTTTCCTGTCTTGTATAACACCTCATCTTGACCTATGACCTTAACTTAAATCAATGGTCCTCAGAATCCCCGCAAAATGTTTAAAGCAGCTATTTAGCCCAATAACTAAGTTTCATTGTAACTACACACGTTAAACAATGTGCCAGACACGGGACATATAAGAGCAGGAGAGACGACTACCACACTACCATAGGCTGTTAGTGATACATCCTTCAGACCCCCAAGACTGACGCAGTGGGTTAACTATCCTAACCTGCGTGAAATATGTAATGTCAGGTCCTCGTGATTGACGCTGTTGACCGAGTAGTAAACCATCTCCGAGACCAGTAGGTAAAATGCCTTCAACACGGACTAAATGTTTATTTTTTTATTTATTTTTTTATTTTTTATTATTTTTTATTTTTTTTTTTATACTATAGTCCTCACTAACCTACCATGACAACTACCTTTCTCGACCACACAAAAATAATGATAATGCATTAACGATACTACTACTACTACTATTACTACTACTACTATCAAAACTACTACTATCACTACTACTACTACTACTACTACTACTACTACCACTAATAATAATAATAATAATAAAAACAAAATGAGTTAACAAGACATTAAATAAATATTCAAATACAACAACACAACCTCCAGCTCTCGATATCCAACTCAGACGAAATATTTGTTTTTCCATATTTCTCTCTCTCTCTCTCTTTCTCTCTTTCTCTCCAGTTTCATTATGCATGCTGTCCCTCAAACTCCTCCAGGTGTTCTAAACTTCATGACCACTCAACTCGTGACCCAGAGCAACAACGGCGACAAGAATTTTAGATGAATTGAAAAAAAAAAATTGACAATGACAGAACGATGAAATATTTTGTGATACGTTTGGTTTTAATAGTTCAAGGGCAGTGAGTAGTGTCGTTGTTGTTATTGTTGTTATTAATGTTGTTGCTGTTGTTGTACCCTGTGAAATGACGGTCATAGGCATTCTTGACCTGGATTATATATAAATTTAGGATCAATTTATTAGGGATTTGGCCTTAAGTCTGCCCATTGTTTGTCCAGTTGTATCTTCGCGACTAGCCCACCTCCCTCCCTCCCTCTCAAAAGTGTGTTGAAATTGGTTACCTGAAAAACACCAATTTGAACAATTATTGTTTCTCCTATTACTGTCATTATCCTTTATGTATATTTACTCTACTTAGTTATTCATTTATTTGTCAGCATTTACATCTTTACTTATATTTTATTTTTAGAGAAGAAGCAAAATATTGAGAAAATCAGGATAGATGAAGTAAATAAAACCAGAGAAAAAATGAAAAGAGAAGAAAAGAGATAAAGATAAATGACAAAAAAAAGTAAATGAGAAAACAGGAAATGAAGAATTGAGAAAAAGAAAAGAAAACGGAAATGAAAAGAAAACGAGAAAATAGTCCCTGGAAGGCGAATATAAAAATTAAAAAAAAAACATAGAAAGAAATAAAAGAAGTGAAACTGTAAGTAAACCACAAGTGAAAAAAAAACACGATTATAAATGAGAAGAGGAAATAAGAACGAAAAAGAAAAAAAAAGAATTGAAAATAAATTATGCAAAAATGCCCCCCCCCCCCAAAAAAAAATCAGAATGAAATGCCGTAAAAGAACAAGAACAAGAACAAGAACAACAACAACAACAACAACAAAATATACACTGGGAGGTCAATGAGCCAATAGTAACAATAGCAATTAAGAGAAAACGAAAACTCTCCAACCGATCAACTCACACACAACAACAATAGCAAATAACAACAAAACACATGATATTTATTTACCAATTTTACTTCATTCTTTTATAATATTTCTCCTACCACATATATTATTCCTCTCTTTAATTTTGTTTCCATTTCAGTTTTATCAAATTTTTTATCGATGTATTTATTATTATTTATTGATATATTGAATAGGTTTAGTTAATTGTAGTCGCTTGTATTATTTTTTAAATATTTGTGAAAGTAATTGTTTCATTTTATTGACTATATAATTCATTTTTTTTAATTAGAAAATATATTAATTCGTATACACACAAAAATATACATACATACATACATACATACATACATACATACATACATACATACATACATACACACATACACACACGAAAAAACATATCTGATTCACCTAAGATATTGTTTCCTACCATAACCTACCCAACTATACCAAAATTAAGGTTAAAGAAAGTTAGGTTCACTCAGGGAGGTTAGGTTAGGTTAGGTTAGGTTAGGGAAGTTAAAGACAAAAGGTTAAAGGTCGTGCTGTTACTGCTAGATATGAGTATTAAACAGTAAAGACCACAGGTTAATTAAAAGATACGAGTTCAAAGGTGAAAGGTTAAAGCAGAAGAGAGAGAGAGAGAGAGAGAGAGAGAGAGGAGAGAGAGAGAGAGAGAGAGAGAGAGAGAGAGAGAGAGAGAGAGGGGGGGGGAAGGACAAGGTGAGGGTAGGTCATAAACACGAATAATAGAAGGTGAGAGGCGAGATCTCCTCACCCATGCTAACTAGGCTGAGGGAGGGGGAGAAATTATAACCTCAGGGGGACAAAGAGGGGGAGAGGGGGAGGGGAAGTTAAGCCAGGTAGAGTAGGGGGTTAAACCAGGTACAGTACATTAGAGGGTTAAGATGGGTACAGTAGGGGGTTGTCTGGTACAGAAGGGGGTTAAACCAGATACAACAAGGGATTAAGCCAGGTACAATAGGGGATTAAGCCAGGTAGAGTATGGGGATAAGCCAGGTATAGTAAGGGGATAAGCCAGGTATAGTAAGGGATTAACCAATACAAGAACTGAAGACATAAAAAACACAATGAAGAACATTTATTATTCACTAAAAAATCAACCCCTTCGAATTATTTGGGTGACAGGAGAAAATATATGAAATTTGTCTCTTTTCTTCTACTAAAATAACTGAACGATGTTGTTGAGTAAAAAAAATCATGAAGTATCTGTTTATTATTGCTATTTTGAAATCTCTGTACCTGTAATTTCAATATACTGTACCTGTACTTGTAATTATACCTGTGTTGTATTTTATGAATCAATAAAATCAAATGGAATGTAATGATACCTGTATATTCAACTGAAATCAAGGAGTACACTTCTCAGTTAGCACAATATGGGGCGTATCAAGGCCATTTACACTACAAGATGAAAAAACACACTTACAGTATGTATGTATGTATGTATGTATGTATGTATGTATGTATGTATGTATGTATGTATGTGTGTATGTATGTGTGTGTGTGTGTATGTATGTATGTATGTATGTATGTGTGTATGTATGTGTGTATGTATGTATGTATGTATGTATGTGTGTATGTATGTATGTATGTATGTATGTATGTCTCTTCCACAACATACTTCAGGTTTTGTCTTTGTTTAAGTTCAGGGGTTTAGTTTAGCGTGACATAATACCTTAGGCCGATAAACACCCTCTAATAGTCTTCATTTCTCACACACACGCACACACACACACACACACACACACACACACACACACGTTCCAGAAACAGTATCGCGTCCACTTTGAACCTTTGGTATATTCTCTTGAAAATACCTGTAAAGCAACTTGGGTTTAGAAATTAAGTCAAACGAACTAGAGAGGGCGAAGGAACCTTTACATCAACAAAACTCAACATTAAAAAAAAAACTATACAGTCAAATAAGTTATCAAAGTTATTAGGAAACTGATGTGGAATGAAACAAAACAAAAAAGACAATGAAAAAATCTTAAAAATGAAAACCGTGATCCAGGCAGCGTACACCCCACCCCCCCTCACTAGATGCTGATTAATCGTCTTAAGTCGGACGAAAATCTCTCTTCTTTCCTCGTTTTTTTTATCTGCGTCATGTCATTTCTTTTCTTTATGTAACGAAAATTAAAATCTTGGGCGTTATAATTATATTACCTCGCCATAGGTTAAACTTACACCTAAGGAGAATCGAGACAGACAGACAAACACATAGACAGACGAAAACGAAAAAGATTGACAAATAAATACAGACATCAATAGAAGGTCGATTCGTAATAATGTGTCAGTGGGTGATGGCGAGACGAACCACTGGCCTTCCACATGGTAACTGAGTCTGACTAACAGTGGCCGTACAGTCAGTCCATCATAACCAGGGAGAAGGAGAACAAAATATTATTGAAATAGATACAAACATCTTTAAGGGTGAAAAAATCAAAGTTAGATAAAATCGTAACTTAAATAAAAGTATCTGAAGAAATTGTTACTAAAACATGTTGAGGCGGCTGGTACCTTGAGTAGAAGTATTAATTGCAGTCGCCAGAGCTGCTTGTCACAATGTGTTTTGTATAAGTACATTAATTATGAATTTTCTGCCGTTATTCAGCAATTCTATTTCACTGGCACAATATCAGCCAACATAAATTTACTTTTTGACCCGCAACTCTGCTCCGCTCCAAAACAAAATCAGCATTCCGCAGTGCCACGATATATTCAGTAGAAAAACACACACACACACACAACACACACACACACACACACACACACACACACACACACACACACACACACACACACACACACACACACACACACACACACACACATACACACACACACATACACACATTAATTAACAGTATATATCAGGATGCCGTTTATAAAGTGGGTTATTTTTGTCGGTGTCTTTAAAATACAATATACATAATAATACCACATGACAATAATATACTATCTTACAAACACATGTGATGGAAATGTTGGGATGTTCTCTGAAGATACATCATGTTTACTAAATATAAGTAATTCAACCTATTACAGTACACATATAAGACGGCCTGGATTCACCGAACATCGTCAGCAATCGTAACAACCATCGGAGAGGAGAGGGATCCGGTGGCTGTAAGAGCGTCGTAAATTTGATAACAATTCTTATGGTCACCGGAAGTTGGCTACGACGTCGTATGGTAGTTTGCCACCGTGGTCTACTGACAGCTCTAGTAAGTTCGGTCAGTCAGTCAGTGCGCAGCTAACATACAGTCATAGAGAAAATTGATGGAACGCAAGTAAACACGTTACAGGTGTCGCGGCGTCTGTAGAGTTAAAATAACCATTGGAAGTCTCCATCAAACACAAAGAAAAAGATGACAAATTTTTCGAACGATGTTTAGTTATTATTCAAGAAATGGGAAAAGGGGAAAGTATCATTTGGGGAAAATTAAACTGTAGTCACGGTAGTCACGAAGAGGAATGTGTGGGAAGCAGTCGCACGTGCAGTTAATGCTTCAGTTTCTTTATGAAGATTTACTTAAAAGTTTCTGTTACAGGGATGTATGTGGACGGTACAGTACATAAAATTGTAGGACCAGTAATTATAAACTACATTTTGTATTTTTTCACAATTTTTTCAATAAAATAAAAAGCAAAAATTTGTAAAATTCACAAATACCTGAAAAAAATAATTAAAAAAAAAGAGATTGGATATCGCACCAGCTGCTTGGTTATTAAAAAACAAAACAATTATAATATTAACTTAAGCAAACATGCAATTATATTTAACAATTTGTGTGCCAATGGTGCTTACACGATCATATATATATATATATATGTATATATATATATATATATATATATATATATATATATATTGAAAGATAACTACTAGGTTAATGGATACTGTAAGTTCAGCTGTTAAACCCCATCAACACACACACACACACACACACACACACACACACACACACACACAGGCAGTGAGGTATCAGGGCTCGGTCTCCACATTCCAACACCTTACTTGTGGTGTTCCCCAGGGGACCAAGATGGGACCACTGTGCTTCCTCATCCTGATCAACGACGCTCTATAGGACACTCCTCACAGGTGGAAGTACGTGGATGACTGCACTGTGGGGGTTTTAGTGGACAACACCGCACCAGACTACTCATCGCTACAAGGCACCCTGGACAGGCTACAGGCATGGACTACAGAGAACAAGGTCACCATCAACCACACCAAAACCGTAGTCATGCACATCAATACCGCCACCACTCCAGTGCAAGCCCCAGCAGTCACAGTGGGTGCCCATCCTCTCCAGCTGGTGCAGTCGGCCAAACCCCTGGGTGTAACTATAGACAACAAACTTGACTGGAAGGCCCATGTAAATAACACAGCCAAGGCAGCCTCGTACCATCTCTACATGCTACGACGACTTAGGTCACTTGGGACACCCACGCCAGAGCTGAGGACCATCTACACTGCCTTTATTTTCCCCAAACTAACGTATGCGTCACCAGCCTGGTCCAGCCTGGTCGTCTTCTTTCAACTCCACCCAACAACGTCAGCTAGAGAAGGTACAGAAAAGGGCCTGCAGAATCATGCTCGGCGCAGAATACTCCGGCTACACCAACACTCTCTCCACCCTGGAAATGACATCCCTCAGTGACCTCCACCACCAAGCACTGGAAAGGTTTGGCAGCCAACTAATGCACCACCCTCGTCATTGCCACCTCCTGCCACCAGCAGCCCCCCACCCACCTCACGCAGTCCGCCACTACAACAAAATTCAGCCCATAAGAGCCCGCACCGATAGATATAAGAATAGCACCATCCCATCTATTGTTAAAATAATAAACAACTCCTGATTTATGTACTGTACAGCCCTGTAAATGTATTCAATGCATATTATATCATTATGTCTAAATCAAATGTAAGTCTGTATATTTTCAGCCACCGGCTGCAACTCTATTAATAAACCGTTTATTGTTATTATTATTATTATTATTATTATTATTATTATTATTATTATTATTATTACACACACACACACACACACACACACCATCCTTGAAATACTATAATTATTCTTGTTTACACCCAAATTTACAGTCCCTTTGTTCGATACTTTATCCATTTTTATATAAAAGAAAACATCAGAACACATTCATCGAATTTCTCAACTATATACTGTATGTCACTAGGACTTGTGTTTTGACGAGTTCTTCCATTTAAGGTGACGGAATAAATCAAATAGTCATGTATTTACAGTGGGATTTCCTGTAGTATGTGTGTTCTGTTGTGGAAGTTATGTTAAGACAGTATCCGTAAACCTCAGTTCTTTGACATTTCATATATACGAGTATATATATCCAAGTCTGGAGTGGCCAGGTTAACTTTCACCATTTACATATATAGAAAATATAACACATCCTAGCGGCATTTCTATTTAAGAAATACCACAAATAAAGAGGCGGTCATATAGTAAAAAGTTACCAAACAAAATAAATCACATCCGTAAAGTAATCTTTTAACTGTTGGTGATGGTGTGTCCAGATTCTATTGCATTAAATTTCATTATATAGTGATCACTGTCGCCGAGAACCTGAACAAGGAATGAATGGAACTGTTGTCGTTTAGGTACACATTTCCGGCCATATATGGAGCTTTGATCGGAATGTGTGTATAGTATATTGCTTCAATAACATTTGGAAATCGTTGGTACTTGCAAAAGTTTTGTTTAATATTCTAGATCCGCTTGACTGGCCAGTTAAATGAGCTACAACATTATAGAAAGTACAGCTTGCATAAAATCTGAGGGCTACTATAACTAAGGTGTGGATTAGAATGTCTTAGGATCTTCTCGTCACTCGACCAATATCACGGTTCAAATCATCAAACACCAACATAATTTCCCTTCGAGGAAATCGATAACACTCACGATCAAGCGAGCTAAGACAACTATTAACTCCATCTTCCTATGAGTTCGAGCACGCTACTGTGGTGGCACACCGGGGTCATGTATAGTGGAGAAAAACTCTCTTATTTGTACCTTACGTTATATCACAACTTGCATAAACATAGCGGCGTTGACGATGATCGTAAACCTTTAGCAAATCGCCATGGTAGGTGATACAGTCACCATTACCGAGTTTCGACGCCAGAAACTGCATACAACACGTTAGTAAATCAAGGCCCAGATCTCTCTCTCTCTCTCTCTGTCTCTCTCTCTATCTCTCTCTCTCTATCTCTCTTCTATTTTTTTCTGCCGTTTTCCCACTATAGTGCAGTGTCATCAGAACCAAGAGAAAACAAATAACGACTTTTTATCTCGATCGGTTGTCAATCATTCTCTCTAACTGCTATCACCTTCCCATTAACCGCTCACCGCCATGCTAGCCTCTCAGTCACATACTCCGCCGCTTCTTGGTTGTTTAATGAGTTAACTTTTATCTACTACCTACAAAACAAAGATGACTCCTAATACGCTTAACAATCAGAGAGATAATCAAGAGCTTTATTCAATAACTGTATACGCCCCTCACCAAAGCTGGCAAGGACTTTAAAATGCAGCACAGTAAAAGAGCAAAATACAAAGACCTGTGTGCGTGGAAAATTTATCATTATTCACGCCCAAGTGGCCACATGTGTAAACCTGCCTCACACACCTGCAACACATAGCCCAGACCACAAGAGGCGACACTTGAGATTCGTCGTCGAGATCATAATAGAGTCATTGTAGTCCTGTAACACGTCGCCAAGACTACGTGAGGATGCAGATAGATAGATAGATAGATAGATAGATAAGTAGCAAAAAGTACACCTGCAACACGTCAATTAGATTACCATAAAGGTACCAAGAATGAACGAAAGACACTACATCGCTACAGCATGTTGTGAAGGTCAGTAGGAAACAACTCAAAGACCGACGACCCAAAAGGAAAGTCGTCTGGCAAAGTCCCTCACGTCACTGGGGAGACCTCGACACCCTCAGCAGAGAGACAGGGAGGATGTTAAGGCCGGTGGACACGAGTGGTGGACAGACAGATACACTACACTCCTCATCTTCTCAATTCAGTTTTCATGTTTATTCGTCTCTAGATTTTCCTTTTTTTTTTTTTTTTAGCCGCGACTTACAGGGAGAGACAGAGCCTGAAATGACCGAAGAGAGAAACTGGAAAGACATAGAGGGTCACTCCTTCCATGTGCTTAGCCCCTTTGGTTTTACTTTGTCTCTATATATTTTACTGGCAATGTTTTAGTCCTCAGTTTATACAACGGGTTCTTCAATTCTCTTATTCGTTGGACTCTGCGGAGGAAGGAAGAGTACAGTATAGTGAAACACGGGACATTCCTTTCATCTTCTCAGCCCCTTTGACTCTCTCGCTCCTCCATCACTCTTTTTCTTGAGGATGCTTTCACCTTGAATTTATTCGGCGGATTCTGTGAATATTATATATTTCTGAACGAAAGAAGGAAGGGTGAGGTATTCAAGTCGGTCAATACAAATAACAGATGCAAAAACCACTCCCCTCAGTTCCAAGACCATCGTTCACTGTATTCGGCTCGTTAAATGCCTTTGAGCGCCTCCTTGTTTCGTTTACAATTTGATCACCGAGTTCGGAAGTTATCAATTTTTTTTTAAACGCTAAGGGGAGGAAGGGAAAGTGATTCAGCAACAAATAAAACTATACAAACAAAGAACAGATGGATGCTACTCTCGTCTTCAGAAACCATCTGTCTGTGTTACTTGCTCGGAGAATGTTTTCGTGTACAATTTATACAGCAGATTCTGTGATTAACATATTCTTTTGGACACAAGGAGAAAGGAGGAGTGGTTAGCTTGACGGAGATACGAGAGAGAGATGCACAAAACAGGCTTGTTATCCTCACTACACCCTGCCCAGGAGTACGTCTAGAGACAATCTCTTCTCCGTGTTGACGACAACAATAAATTCATAAATATTTTATATGTTTATCGGGTAGAGGGTTGGTGTCTGAACGCCAATGATAAAGTCACGTGTTATTTTTTCATTCTGTTGCGACTGAACTTGATGGCTGTATCTGGGTTTTCGATTACATTTAAAAGGGGGGAAATACTGCTACTCCATCACACTACACAATATATTTGGCACGGAAGAATTTTATTAAGTTGGTAAAGCATACTTAAAAAAACTACTCTTCGAAATTAGACACACACACACACACACACACACACACACACACACACACACACACACACACACACACACACACACACACACACACACACACACACACACACACACACATTTTTATTATTTGGTGGAAATTATTAAAGTTTATTGATATATATATATATATATATATATATATATATATATATATATATATATATATATATATATATATATATATATATATATATATATATACATATATATATACACAGTACAGTTGTCTCGCAGCCACATGACCTCTGTCCCAGTTTCTCTGACTGGAGAGATGGCGTCGTGGCTGACGATACTGATGCTCGACTGCAAATTAATAACCTGAAGTGTCCAACGATAACAACATTCTTCGTCCATCACTCATGCTTGGGTTCATATAAAACTGAAAAAAAAAATTATCATAGTCTCAAGCTGCCTATAATTGATCTATAACAAACATTAACGTTCTTGAACTTCCCCAATATATATATACAGTATATATATATATATATATATATATATATATATATATATATATATATATATATATATATATATATATATATATATATATATATATATATATATATATATATATATATATAATTGAGTAACTTTTGGGTACAGCAATAAATCCTAATACATTTGTAAAAAATTTTAGCAAGAAAGTTTGAGAATGGATACTTTCAGAGGAGTTTACAAGAGTAAGTTTACAATAAGTCTTGTTAACGGGGTCTAGGCACACGCTGCCCACCATAAGCTGCTAACTTGTGGCATAAAACAAACTTTGTTGACGTGCCCACATGCTAGTTTCCTCCCCTCCCACCCCTCCCTACCCTGGGTGTTGAAGAGAGAGGAGGCAGTCATCTCTGCCCTGTATTCAAGAGAGAGAAACAGACAGATAAACTAAAAACAAATCGACATACAGAAAGACACAGACGGAAATTGCATTTGTTTCCAACATATTCTTAGTTAAACAGGTAAGTCCTCTGGGGCTGTAATTACTCGTATAATTACATTAACAAGAACAACAACGAGAGATTATTACTGTATGTATAACCATACACCAAAGAGCATAAGCGATGGAACAATTTACTATACGTTGATACTCTCTCTAACCTGTAACACACTTCACATCCCTCACACTCACAGTACTACACCAAGATGACCCCAGCCAAGATTAAGATGCCACTCCCTGTAAATCTGGGAGAACAAATATGTCTCACTTTACTTTGAGGTATTTTTTTTTTTACCATTGAAGAGGAGTGAGAGGTTTGTACGCCATTGTGACTTACTGTCGGATTATCCCACATCACAATACGGTGAGTTAACACAGTGCATATTAGTAAAAGGATTAACACGTGCTTCAGAAAAGTCCCAGGTAGATATATACGCCTATGACACTGACTTTCCTAACATGTTTATTATCAAGGTTTCTATCATGTCTTCTCCACCTAGATAATGACGTGACTCAGGTAAAACCCTCAGCTTTGACAGATTTTACGTGAATTAAATACCAAAGAAAATATGAAGTAGGTGTTATAGCCAATGTTCACTTAGGTTGTCCAAGTAGAGTCTCGGTGTCGAATTTCACCACTATCATGTCTTGGTGGTGTTCCTATACCAGCTCATCCCTCGCTACACACTGTGATGTATCCACTGTTGACATTGTGAGAGCAAACCATTCCCGTTCGGGTGTGTAAAATTTGTTCTTCAGTAAATAAATCTATGGAAACACGTGATGCCATTATTATTGTTTGGTCTGCCCGGGCACATAGATTTTATAATACACTTCCACGTGGATACCCAAACACTCACACGTGAATGCAAGGTAAGCAGGAACATGTAGGAACACACAAGACCATTTCACAAGCACTTAAACACGAGTACTTGCTCTCCATATACACCTCTAAGCTCACACACACACACACACACACACACATGTACATACATACAAGTTCACTGCAAACATACAGCCTCCGACGAACATGTATACAAATCGTCCTTCATACCTCCTCCCAGTGCCTCCTTCAAACCCGCTTCCCAATATTACCATTGAGACATGAAGGTCCAATAACCTGGAGAATTGGGCTTTCGAGCTGACTAATCTGAGAACCGGCAGCACTGTGGCACGCTAGGGGGAGGGAGGGGGGGACCTTCACGTGAACTAATCAATTTAGGCTTCGCTTGTGATAATCTGCTTCGTAGCTTGTATGTACTACTACTAACTACACACACACACTAAATTACAACCAAGTTCTGTGTCTCCGCCTTCCTTCATCATTTTACTGAATACTCCATCAACCTCAGTCGCACGGGAGAGGATTATGGTTTAGTCTACGCTGCAGTTCTCGTATTAATTTATATATTTCTATAACATTTTCTCTCACAAAGAGTATTGGTCACCGGCCTGGGGGGGGGGGGCCTTGGAGGCGACTTACTAAACTGCTGAGTTCCTTAAGAAGTAACGCAGTTTTCTCAATTTAGTGAAATTATTTATCGGAACATTGAAACTAAAAAGAAGTAGAAACGTATTGAATTATCTGGTCTGGCATCGGGTGCGGCAGTACAGTATGTGAGACACCAATGCTCACTTACTCCCGCCTCCTGTATCATATTTACTCCAGCTTGTTTATTGTTTATCGTTTCTGTGAGATTTTGTTTAAGGAAGACAAGTACCGGGAAATAAAGAAAGATGTATTAGAGAGTAGTACAAGACAAGTGTCGTGACCAGTGAAAAAAGAAGAGCAGCAACAACAAGAAACCTCTACGATAAGTTCCTCGTATCCTTGACCTGCAGAGTATACAAAGGTAATATTTAATCTCTACATTGATTACAACAGTGGTGACTAACTTGAGTCATCACGGTACGAATATAGCCACAGGAAACTTGAAGGAGTTTGTGAACCATAAACTACATGATGGTAATTGGAGTAATTCTGTAACTGTCTGAGGCTTAGAGTTACTGAGCCTGATTGTCTTCCTCCGTTGGTACAGTATTGAACATCGATGACTAAAGCACCTCTGTTCCTCGTCGTCACCTTCTCTACTCTTTACTATGAACTACTGCCCACATACATGAACATGACAGCTTGGTTATGCAATAAAGAAGAAGGTTAAGTTCCAAATAATCTTACTCACAACATCCCCCCACCTGCACACTACACTAAAACATCTTACTCGTCTGGGCTAAAATTCTTTCGATTATATTAGTTATAATTTCCCCCTAAATGTTTACATAAGATTGGATCATTCCGGTGGGTCATTTAAGCAGCCACACAGAAGACGACAAGAAGACCATTTCCAGGTAGAGGAAATATTTTCAGGTGGGGAGACACTTAGACACGTAACCCCACATATGTGATAGATTACATGGCAGGTGGGATATGTCCTCGGCGCAAGAGTATACTGTATAGGGGCTGCCAGGTATCTATACAAGAGCAAGACAGAATGATCTTGTAGATATTCTGGCATAATATATGAGGGAAGGAACTCTCACAACAAATGGAAAAGAAGCAGAAAATGTTTTTGTGATAAGGTTTGAGAAGCTTCGAAACGATAAGGTGATGAAGGTGTGAGGCGGTAGAACACCCTGTAGGACGCTGTGGACGGAGATGATTGAGAAAAAGACCCGGGAAAGATCACGACGAAGATAGATGATGTGACATATGGCAGGAGACCCGAGAAGTGAGGACATCTGCGTCAGGAGGAGCGAGAGGTGGCATAGGACCACAATGAATGCCTGGAGACAGTTCCAGCCTGGTGCCAGTGAAAGCGATTCGCAGAGACGTCAGGTAACCAAGTAGAAAATAGCCAAACCCAGAGTTCTACAATAGTACGTAGGAGCTTTACTGTGGTACTAAATATTTTCACTCCATATGCTACACAGTTATGAAAGAGCGTCTAGATACTATAGTTACAAATACCTTTAACCCAATATTACTTCTACAGGTATGAAATAACATCTAGAAATGTCACTCGTAAACAGTTTCTCCGACACAAATTCCACATCCATAAAATTAAATTAGATGCTTCAAGTGTAAATGTTTTCACTCCTTAATTGTAAACATCTAAGGAAAGCATACAAGTCGTCAGATAAGATCCTTAAGTTGAGTTCTTGAACCCGTGACGCCAGAGACAGGTTCAAGAAGTCTTTGATGGTGGTGCTTGTCTTTACCGACGTTCTCAAAAGCTGGAATAACTGCTTGATGTCTTGTCTTTGTATTGTCTTGCCTCAGTACTTTCTTTTGTGCTGACTCGTCTCTGTACTGACTCGTCTCTGTACTGACTCGCCACTGAACTGACTCGATTCTGTACTGACTCGTCTCTGTACTGACTGGCCACTGAACTAGCTCACCTCCATTCTAATTCGCCTCTGTACCGACTCGTCTCTGTACTGACTGGCCTCTGTACTGACTCGTCTCTGTACTGACTCGCCTTTGAACTGACTCGTCTCTGTACTGACTCGTCTCTGTACTGACTCGCCTTTGAACTGACTCGTCTCTGTACTGACTCGCCTTTGAACTGACTCGCCCCTGTACTGACTCGCCTTTGAACTGACTCGCCTCTATTTTGTCTCACTACTAAACTGTATCATCTCTCTGTGAGCTGTCCCAACTCTGTCCTCACTTCCCTCATACATCTGTTCTCACTACCGTCTCTTCGCTCGTCTTGTGTTTATCTATTATCATCTTCTTTAGTAATCTTTTTGGCACCTATCTCCATTATTTCTCATTACACACTCTCTCTCTCTCCTCTATCTCATTCCTTGTCTCTCAATCTCAGTTTTCCTCGTGATAGTTCTTTTCCTTCACTTCCCGAGACAGTATGATCAAGTCACACTGTCTCAAGTCTTCACCAGGGTCTTTTCGTTGTAATACGGGCTTTGTATGTCACAGCCTTACGAATCGCATAAGCTCCTTTGTTCCTTCTCTGTGAGTTGAGTGTGAGCTCCTCCAGGAATACCCACAAGCCTCTGTGCCTCCCTCCCTCCTCCCCCTCAAAGGAGTTTTTATTTTTGATGTTCTTATTATACCACCAAGCTGTTTGGTTTCGAGTATATCAAACACACACACACACACACACACACACACACACACACACACACACACACACACACACCAATTCATTTTTATCTGCCCTACCCAAAAAAACTACCCTTACTCCACAATAACCTTGAGGGCATCATGGATCAAAAATTTCCTTTGAAGTATAAAATATGATGATTCCCCATAAGCAACAAAAGACGACACTCATCTCCCTCCAGCCGTAGACTCACCAACCCAGGAACCTCAAGGCTAGATGTAGGCTGAACGTATACGAGTTTATTTATCAGGTAGGGAGTGAAGGGGGAGCAGGGGCAGGTAAAGTTCTCCCCCCTCTCTAATAAGGATTTTTTTTACAGGGTGTCAAATGAGGTATGTGAGGGAGGGATATATGCGATTCTGAGGACAATAATAGAAAAAAAAGAATAACAGATAAGAATGGGATATATATATATATATTCTCCGCTAAAGATATACAGACAGAATACCAGATAGAGCTGAGTAACAATGTGGCAAAAGAAGCAAAGTCGACTCTTCCATGTAACAGTAAGATGACGAGCCAGTGGGGAAAATTAATTGGGTGTTAGAAAAATAGTAAAATACATTCAAACGAGGGACTATAGTTTAAGAGTTACAAAATACCACAATAGGTTACAAAAAATTAAACTGTAATATAGAAACAAGCGAAGATAAGTAATTTTCAGTTTGAGAATATTCACGTATTTTTTTTTTTTAGTTATTGTTATTTTTATTTCGTTGTCAATTATTAAAAATTCTCCCACAATCAAGTTTCTGAAGCGGGTTTTTTTTTTTAGTTTCATCTTTTATTTCAGTTTTAGGAAAATGTTTCAAACGAGGTAGAAATCTATGTCCTTAATGAGCTGTGTCAAGGAGAGGAGGAATTTATATGTCACTGGTCTAGTTAGTGGCGCTAATGAGGCTTTTGCGATGGGGGGAAAAAAATGAGGATATTTCGACCATTAAACAAAACGAAAAAATAATAAAAAATAATAATAAATAAATAAATATTAAACACGTAAAATAAAAATTATGTACTCAAAACCCTTCGAGTACGATGTCAACTCTTTCAGTACAATAAGTTAGTCCAATGAGCAAGATATCTTAATCATTTGAGTACGATGCCGACTTTTGAGTACAATGAATCGTTTAATTGACCAACAAGTTCAGCCTGATTTACCTAAGCCTTGACCAAGCACCAAACACCACCTTAAACCACCCCCCCAAACCACCCCAAAAAAAAACACATTTCAATCACAATAACGTAATGTATTAAAACTCCGGTAGTGGTGTGTGTGTCTCAAAAACAAACACCAAACTAATTACGATTACTCCCTCATGATAGCTTGCGGCTTGCGTGTGTCGTCATCCTATTAAAAAAAAAAAGTTTTGGTATGGAGAGTGAGTTGTACCTCCAATCAGGTATAATGGCGGCACGACTCCCTTAGCAACCAGCAGCCAATCAAATCCCATGAGCTGCTACCGTTGCTAAGGACGCTGAAAGAGGAGGAAGCTTGAGAAGGCAATTACTTGATGAAGGGAATTGTGTTTGAAATAATAATGGATGTGAATTGTGGTTGAAAATTGTCATAGGAAATTAGTGTGCCGAGAACAGGATACCACAAGGAATGAGAGAAAGAGAGAGAAAGGGGGAGAATATAGAAATGAGAGAAAATATATAAAGAAAAGGAAAATACAGAGACAAAAAAGAAAAGGATAGATAGATAGATAGATAGATATATTACTGATGTAACAAACTCTGACAATACGCGCAGAGAGATTTAGACGTAGAACACAGTTTATTTCTTATAACAATGTTGCAGCTTCCCTGACACTGTAATACTCTCTCTCTCTCTCTCTCTCTCTCTCTCTCTCTCTCTCTCTCAGCAGAACATTCTTACCTTTTTCCTTCTTCCCATAATATTCTTTCTTTCTTCAAATAATAATAATAATAATAATAATAATAATAATAATAATAATAATAATAATAATAATAATGATAATAATAATAATAATAATAATAATAATAATAATAATAATAATAATAATAATAATAATAATAATAATAATAACAATTATAACTTACACATTAAAAAGAGAAGAGATTGACCTCAGCCAGACAGTGTCAGAGGGAAGTAGTGACCTTTGACCTCTCGGTAAATCCTCTCTGGTAAAGAGATGATTAAATCAACAGTCCCACACTACTTCTCTCACACAGTCTCACACTACTGCCCTCACACACTAGCTGGAGCGTACCCTACCAATCACCTTACGCCATATGCGGAAACGCTCTCTTTGTGTCATAGCTTAAGTAACCTTACCTAACCTAACCTAACCTAACCCAACCTAACCTAATTTAACCTAACCTAACCTAACCAAACCTCATTATGAAATACTCTCACATCTTCAGTTAAGGGATGAACTGGTTTCCGGTTTTAGATCGAAGAACGGACTACAGTAGGCGTGACCTTCTGAGACCAGTGTTGAGACGGTCTAGTTGCCACGTAACAAAGACTTATGTTGTTCAGGTCTCTCTCTCTCTCTCTCTCTCTCTCTCTCGCTCTCTCTGTGACTTATAATATGGTATCCTGTCCTCTTTCATATGATCGTAATCCCGTTTCTCATGATTCCCTTTTCCATTTCCTACAATCCCATTCCATTTCTCTCGAACTCGCACCCTTTCCCATATTCCCTCCTTCTATTTCCCACAATTCGCTCCCATTTTCCTTGAACCATCTATTTTCCCCACGCCCAGTCCTGTTTCCCACACCCCAATTTCCATTTTCCCTCCCATTTCCTCACGATGTAACTCCTTTTCCCCATAATTTTGTCCCATTTCACCGATATAACCCACAAGATCATCACAGTTTTTTCCCCGTTTCCCACGATCCAGTCTTATTTCCCACGGTATTGTCTCGTTTCCCACGCCTCAGCAAATTATCTCACGGTGTCTTTCCCTTACGTGTATGATCTTGTCTCTCTGCTTCACCTCACCTGGGCAGATTTTATTACACGATGTTGAGCTCCACCTGACGATTATAATTTAAATACATCCTGGAGGTATCAACTTGTCCAATGTTTCACCAGTTATATATACAGTAATATATTTTGGGACCAGATTAGCCCACAGCTTATTTCATCTGATGATTAAATATCCAAACGCTGCCTGGGGAGTTAAATTAAGTTAGGTTAGCATTGCAGTTGTTAATTTTCATGTTCCATAAGCTTGGAGGGGTGGTCTGTAATTTTTTCTGATACTATATAATAAAGTGATACCTATCTTATATATCAAGTGTGTCTATATGATATGCTGCTTTCAGAGTCATAATTATCTAAGGTATTCCCAAAACCTGTTCATAACTCACTGGATGACACAGGCAAATATACATGTTCTCATAGCCTCCATAATACCATGCGACAGCTATCTGCTCTCAAAATAGACCTACAGTATTATCACAATCCTATTAACATCCTACAAAATTTGCACATGTCATTTATTATGTATTCTTGACATATCCAACAATACAGCCTTGGTATCCTTTCACTGCGTCATCTTTACAAATGAATCTCCTATTTCTCTAAACTAAGGGATTCCTGTTTATCATCAAGACCTTAGTTACCAACATTTGTACCTGATATTTTAGCAAAGATGAACTTCACAACACCTCTTAAGTGTCAATCCCAACAGAGTCTCGGTGCCGTAAGAGAGAACACTCAGGTAACACACAATTATGATCCTCAAGTATTGTAACTGATCGGTACGGGCGGGCGTATGACATGATTTTTAAGACCCCTTCTAAATGCAAAGTCCTTATAGTTAGCCCCTTTAACCCCCCCCCCGCCGTGCCACAGTTAACTACGGGAGACCCAGAGGTGAGAGAGTTCAAGTTACTGTAGATCCGAGAAGATGAACTAACAAAAAATTTCAAATGTTTAATGGTAAATCGTTAACGTATAATAAAATGCGTATTTATATGATTCTACAGTTTAACCTTCACCATAAGTTGATCAGTCATATCACGGTCTCTCTCTCTCTCTCTCTAATGAGCTTTAGACATAATCATCATAGTTTCAATAATCAGCTTTCTGACCTAATAATTTAGTCAACTTATTTCTGAATTTACATATATATATAATCAGCGTCTTTCATTTATTATGCAAGATGCTATCAACGTTAAATTTTGGCGCTGAAAAACATTAATGTAGGATTTCGAATACTGTGCTTTAAGAATTTGGCTATAAGATAAACAGAAGTGAAGGATTAACTATATTTTACCCTCGTTATTATTGCCTCCTCCTTCCTACTGCTTTCAGACCGCCCGTAGTGAAACCAATGACTCAAACCCAGAGCTGTGTGGATCTTTGACCAAACTCCATACACATATTGATCGCATAAAAGACATCAGGTAAGTTCGATGATCAGATTTGAACGTCATTATAGTTCAGTGTTATGGCTCTTGGCTTCATGTGTGACGTGTGTGGGGATGATGGAATAATTCGAGGAAACTTTACTAAAATAACTCGTTTATTTTCGAGTTATCATTATCACGAATTTGTACACAATGAGGACAATTAAATACGTTCTGCCACCATCATTTTGAAATTTGGATTATTTTTCGAGGCTTTCATTTACACCACAAAGAGAGATAAGAGCTAGTGAATCCGTCAGCTTGCGGCCAACACATTCCCTCAGTTGAGATTATTGACATCACGGGCTCTCGAGTGTCAGCCTGTGAGTCATTTAACTTGCAAATACAGAGACAACACAGTCCCTCCTCTCCACTCACGCCATTCTCTGTCAAAACTCCCGCCACGAGTTTCCTGATATATTACGAAACATCTTAAGATTTTCAGAGTTATGCAAGAATATCTAATATTATATATATATATTATTTTTTTCTCTCTTATGTAATACAGTAAGTGTAAATGGTTTTAGTGTCTGTGTGTTACTTTGGACTTAGACAATTAAAAACAAAAAAGTAATGATACTTTGATATATAATATAGGTTTCTTTAATAGTTCTAAATGGGTTATCAGTCACTAAAAGTTTGTACACTTCACTGACTGTATTTTCAGATAAGGTCTTTTGCTGCTGAAATGAACTGAACTCTCGCTTGAAACTATTATAGAAATTGAGCATTAATCGGATCACATGAAGATTCGTCCCCCCAGCTTATTCAACCTGAAGATTTTTTTTACCCTAACGCGAACCTAACTTAAAGCTACATTAACGTAAGCTAACCTAATTTAAAGCTCACCTAAAACTAACCTAACTTAAAGCTACATTAACGTAAGTGAACCTAATTTAAAGCTCACCTAAAACTAACCTAACCTAAAGCTACCCTAACCTTCATAATCTAACCTAACCTAACCTAACCAAACCCAATCTACTGTAATACAACCAAACCTAACCCCCCCCCCCCTCTCAGGTATCGTTAGGGTGGTTAATCTCAGGTGATACATCAGTCTCAGTGACCATATGACCCCAGTTCACATCACAAGGGCCAAAATACGACCAGTTCTTACCAACACTCATGGCTGCAGAACATATGTGATTATTGACCAGTTCTGAAAACAACACGACACATGACCAGTTCTACCCACTACTAAAGTTCTGATAAACGTCATAATACGAATAATTCTGAGTTAGGCCGTAATTTGTCCGACAGTTCCGTCTCAAAGAAAAAATACCCGGACAGATCTGACATAATCCGGTGAGGCAGTGTGAACGGCTCGCCCAGAATGTGAAGTAATGCAACCGGTTATTCCTTATCCGTTTCTTGTTTTTCTATTTTTTTTTTTAGACGGAACTGTTGGACAATTTACCTCAGTATATGTCCGAATCCGGCCTCAGTGTGAACAGATTTTAACCTATCAAAGTACAACACACAGTATCAGTCATCCCTGATACTGTTGTTCTTTTGAATGAGGCGGTGAATAGTCCTGATGGTACAGCACCGTGTAGTTGTACCAATGTCTCTCTCATGACACTAGATGACTTCTTAATACCCGGTTCTGATTTACGGTACAGGCCATCAGGGAATACTCTGCCTAGTCTTCCAATCATTATTAATAGTTTAAATGGATGTTATTCAAGACATAACTAGTAGCACAAAAAGTTTTTTTTTTCAATTCTAACAGTTAGTTTTTATAAACAGTAGATGTAGTTCTTTCAAAAAGTAAAAGTAGTTCCTTAAACCATTAATAGGAATTATTACAAAAACTTACGGGAGTTTTTCCAGCACTGACATCACGGCAGCTCTCTCAAGAACGTCAGTAATTTTGCATGCACTATAAATAATTTATCCAATCACTAAAATAAGTTCTGTCAAACATTAAAAGTAATTTTTTAAACTATTATTTTTTTTTATTTCCCACATTAATAGTAGCGATTTAGAACATTAAAAGTAGTACAATACTTGTAAACAATTGAAGTAGTTCTTTCAAACAATAAAAGTCGTTCCTTCAAGCAGTAAAGGTCAAACGCAGCTTCTCATTGAGAATGAATACCAGCAGCACTCCATCCCTGAACTACGTATTCATGTCAACCTTTTTATAAAAACACTTTACCACAAGTGTTTCATTTTTTCCCCCGTTACCAGGTTCTGCCAAAACGCCATTCACATTAAATGAGTTTTAAAGAGCATTCGCTGAATCAAGTCAATGAGACGCAACGATTTTACCAAATTTAACACACGAGTGTTTGTGGCGACACACACACACACACACACACACACACACACACACACACACACACACACACACACACACACACACACACAAAAACCCTCATGATTTTCAGGAATAACAAGAGGAAACAAGAGCCCCTGGCCTCGTTCAATGAATTCCAAAAGGACAAAGAACATCGGTATCGATGAAGGTCGAACTTAGCCCATGACATGAAGTGCTAACTCGACCTTATAGGCTGAAGTGGTATAGCATGTTCATGACTCCCACCATTCACGTGGTTAGTGACGGAGGGAGGGAGGGAGGGTTTCATCTGCTGTTCATTCATTAAATAGAAGGATTTGAAAGCGGTAATGGCCAGCTCATGATACCTCAACAAATGCGTCGTTAATTCTCAGGTTTTCCTCGGCTTGGTCGCGATTTAGAGAGAGAGAGAGAGAGAGAGATTAAAGACAAATTTAACATAGACTTGCACCCTTATTCAAAATTAGGGATACATTTTTAATAATAACTAAAAGGTGTGAACTATCAACCATCCTCAGAGCTTATCCCTAGGTCGATAAAATTTACACCAGGTAAGAAATATCAGCGTTGATTTTTGGATGCCTTTTAGTTAAGTATTTTCCCGACTTCCCTTCTGTATGTTTTCTTCACGTGAGGGATACTTTTTTATGAGTGGCTTAATACGGCTAATCCGTCATCAACCTTGTTTTAAGTAATGTCCACTGGTAATTCGTTTCTACAAGATAGTTTTTGAAAATTTATGAACAAAAAATGAGGAATTCTTTACATAACTCTTGTATCTGTTTATTTATTCATTTATTTATTTTCGTCTTCATATTATTATTATTATTATTATTACCTGTGGTGACGCAAACCTGCAGATGTATTTGTCAACTGCTGCTGGGAAGAGTAATGAGATAGTCAAGTGTCCCTCCTACCCTCCATCCCTCCTCCAAGAGTCCCTCCTACCCTCCCTCCCTCCTCCAAGAGTCCCTCCTACCCCCCTCCCTCCTCCAAGAGTCTCTTCTGCCCCGTCCCTCTCTCCTCCCATTGTCCTTTTCACGCTTTCCTCCCCGCCTTCAAATATCTTTCTCACCTCTCTCTTCAAAATTTGCTTTTCTCTCACTTCACTCCTTCCTTCCCTCAAGTGACTCTATCTCTCACCCCTTGCATGTAAATGCTCTCTCTCTCTCTCTCTCTCTCTCTCTCTCTCTTTCCTTTGCTCCTTCAAGTCTCTCACTCACTCCCTCATCCCCTCTTACACATGGCTCTCCGCTGTCAACCCTCTCCTCCTCTAAGTGCCTGTCTCTCTCACCCATCCCCTCCCCCCTCCTCCTCCTCACTCCTCCGGGTTCAGGGAAAGTTTGTTTAGCGGTGGACAACTCCCGCTGCTCCTGCTGGGGGAAATTGCCTTCACCACCATCTGCCCGAAGTTCTCCTTCCCGCGTCCAAACTTCACCCTCCATCCTTACTCGCTTCTGACGGTGGTGACGCCGTGCCCCCATGGACACGTCATGCAGTTGGCGCCACCCCCCATGGACACGTCATGCACGTCATGCAGTAGGCGCCGCCCCCCGCCCGTGGATAAGTTACGCAGTGGGTGCCACCCTCTCACCAACACGACATACAGTCGGCGCCCCTCACGGACACGTCATACAGTAGGCGCCGTCCCCCACGGACACGTCATACAGTCCCCCACGGACACGTCATACAGTAGGCGCCGTCCCCACGGACACGTCACACAGTAGGGCCCCCTCACGGACACGTCACACAGTCTCACGGACACGTCATACAGTGAGCGCCGTCCCCACAGACCACGTCACTGATGAGCGCCGTCCCCACGGACACGTCACGATAGGCGCCGTCCCCACGGACACGTCATACAGTAGGCGCCATCCCCACGGACACGTCATACAGTAGAGCGCCGTCCCCCACAGACACGTCTGATGAGCGCCGTCCCCACAGACCACACACGTCATACAGTAGGCGCCGTCCCCCACGGACGTCATACAGTAAGGCGCCGTCCCCCACGGACACGTCGCCTGATGGCGCCGTCCCCACGGACACGTCATACAGTAAGCGCCGTCCCCCACCCGGACGTCATACAGTAGGCGCCGTCCCCCACGGACACGTCATACAGTAGGCGCCGTCCCCCACGGACACGTCATACAGTAGGCGCCGTCCCTCACGGACACGTCACACAGTAGGCACTGCCCCCTCACGGACACGTCACACAGTAGACGCCGCCCCCTCACGGAGACGTCATACAGTTATCGGAGGTTGTACCGTCGGATCTTGTCATGGCGGGGGGAAGGGGTATCACTTAGGCGTCAGGGGGTCAGACTCGCGGGGTCATTCGTCATAAACCCTCGAGGAATAGTAACGCCGATGCTCATTTGTTTAAGTCTTTGTTTCTTTGGGTTTGTCGGTGTCGATTATTCTGAGCAATATATATCAATGTGTTTCAGTTGCTCATATGTTTCATAAAGCTTCATTAACTGATTGTATTCATAGTTGTTTATATTTTCTATTGGTACAAGTCAAGAAAGTGAGCGAGTGTATATTGGTGTGTTCTTAATTGTTCCTTCAGTCTTCTCCTGTTATTTGATACTCCTGTCTCGCATGTTTCCACTTTTATCATTTTATTTTCTTTCTTGAGGGTTTTGTTTTCCTTTGAACTGCCCCATGCACGTAAGATAAGTAGCGGGGGTAAGATACGTCACAGATAAGATAGATACTGACTTCATGAGAGATGTGTTGTTCTTGTTGTCGTTGTTGTTATTTTTGTTGTTGCTTCTGATTTGTATGCATGATTTATTCTTATATGTATATATGATTTACAGGGAGAAATAGTTGGTTGATTCCTTTTACTTCCACAATCCCGCAAAATAATCGTCATGGTGAAGGGGCAAATTTCTAGACCCGAATATCAAGAGGTTCAGGTATACAGACTCCACTAGTGATGGTGCTACGTCTCAGCTGTACTAGTAACCTTCTTAATTCGGTGATGAAAATAATTAGCTAAAGGTGTAACAGATGACTGGTAAAGGTATGTCCGAACAGTTTTTTAATGGCGTTAATGTGGCGGCGTTGAAAGGTTTACGAGAGGCTTTCTTGTGATGTAAAGGTGTATCACTACAGGTAAACGGTGAGTGAACGTTCGTCTTACAATGCTTCCATAAGTTAGTCATTGCTGGACGGAAGGGAACGCCAGGTTCTGTCGATAGCTGGTGGTGGTGCTGTTGTAAGTTATTATATCCATCTGTCCTTCTTAAAGAACTTGATGTAATAAACTGGGCCATGAGAAACAAAAATAAACGGGAAAGTATCTCGTTTTGGCTGAATCTTACTGTCGTTGGAGCCTGCAAGGATCTTTTTAACTGTAAAAGTTGAGCGGCAGCGATATCTTGAAAATATCCCCACACACACAAAAAAACTGCAACACATTCGCTCCCAGGCACTATCGTCTCTGAGTCGGACGTGGATGAAGACAAATGTTTGGACAAATTACATTTACTCAAACCTTCTCTTCCCGTCCTTATAGAGAGCTTTAAGTGGTTTAGTGTGTGTGTGGTTTTCTCAGCTGATGTTCATTAATAGTGTCTGTTTCTCATCTACACTTACATTTATCGACTACAGCATAAGGTTATATACAGACGCTTAAAGTGGAAGTGCTCTTTCATCATGATACTCGCGAGAGATCCAGACTGGGGAACAGTTAAAGCAGAGAAGCAATATGTAGTGTCTTGTCCTGCGTCGCTCTCACAGTAGTAGTAACTTTATCAAACAACTTCAGTTTCATCCTCAGGGAACAACAGACTTGAGACTTATATCAACAACTTCTAGAATATAAGACAAAAATGACACCACTAACACTCGTAAATATTTCTAGTTATGGATTAGAAAATTAGACGATTATTTTTGTCATGAAATTCTTATTCCTCTCAGTATGTTTTGTACACTCTCAAGGTTACGAGTGAGGGGAGTGAGGATAGTGAGGATAGTGAGGGTAGTGGGGGGGGGGGTGAGGGTAGTGAGAGGAGCAAGGGTAGTCAGTCCCAGGTGGTCATGTCAAGCAGCTTCCACTCCATTAACTTTCTTTTATGGAGGACGGAAGGGGAGAGACGGTCCACAGCCACTTGGAGCAGACAACTCACGGTGTCATCCACAAGCTGAATTTTACGTCAAACTGATGTAAATACAGTCATACTACCCAACACTAACTCACAACATATATCAATCACACACTCTGTTTTCTTCCCATTAGGAACCCGAGGTGTGAGAGGACTATACCCAATAGAATTTGCCATTTATTTACACGCGTCTTTTGAAGGATTTGGCAGAGGGAGGAAAGAGCTCAAGCCAGTTGTCGGGTTAGTTTGTTTGGGAAAAGTTAACTCGTATCGAAGGAGACGAGTAGAAGGAGATTCACAAAGTCTCTCTCTATTGTTTAGATTTTGGTGATTCAGTTTTCGTTAATTTCTTCTTTTCCTTTACTCTGTTGCTTTAGTTTGATGGTTCACTTTGTATATTGGTTCTGTGTTTGCTAATTCCGCCTTTTCTCTCATTTTATTTTCTTATCTTTATTTCAGTTTCACGTCTGCCATTATGTTTGTAAGTAATGTTCGTGGGTTATAAAGCTAGAGATTCTGAACCCTCTTGCCTGAGGACATAAGGGTCATGTTTACAACGCTTACACTCCTACGCAGATTTACAGTTTTCCCCAAGACTCTTCTGCATTAAGGGAATATTTAATTTCTGTCACAAGAATATGACTGAGGTTTTTTTTGTACTATGACGTGGGTTAATACTACTACTACCCCTACTACTATTAATAATTATAATAACACCAACAAAAACAATAATAATAATAATAATAATCTCTAGGTGTTAAAAAAAATGTCAGCCATAGGTATTATTTTTCAGTGTTACAATAGATGACACAGTGAGAAAATCATAGGGTTGTGAACCTTTAACAAATTCTGGTGTAGGTAATAAAACATTCACCCTCCTTTTGAACCGCCGTTGTTCCCATGGAGATGTAACCTAACCTGACCTAACTTAACCTAACCTAACCCTAACCTAACCTAACTTAACCTAACCTAACCGAACCCAACCTAACCTGTAATCTACCCTATCCTAACCTAGCATAGATGACAAAAGAGAAAAAGGATATATGTCTCTTACAAGGATGAACAAGTAAATATGTACATTAATGCTGTCAACAAATTGCACATTAACCAGATGGTCAGTCAGAGCCAGCTGCCGTTTAGAGTTCTCGCCTCACTATCTCACACCACTCTGCCTCGTTCCTCACTGCCTCATTCCTTACTACCTCACACCTTACTGCCTCATTCCTCACTACCTCACACCTCACTGCCTCATTCCTCACTGCCTCATTCCTCACTGCCTCATTCCTCACTGCCTCATTCCTCACTACCTCACACCTCACTGCCTCATTCCTCACTGCCTCATTCCTCACTGCCTCATTCCTTACTACCTCACACCTCACTGCCTCATTCCTCACTGCCTCATTCCTTACTACCTCACACCTCACTGCCTCATTCCTCACTGCCCATTCCTCACTACCTCCACCTCACTGCCTCATTCCTCACTACCTCACACCTCACTACCTCACACCTCACTGCCTCATTCCTCACTGCCTCATTCCTCACTGCCTCATTCCTCACTACCTCACACCTCACTGCCTCATTCCTCACTGCCTCATTCCTCACTACCTCAACTCATCACTGTCTCACTGAACATGCAATGAGCTGTCAGAAGGTTCCGAACATCAGCTACTCGTCAACAAACATCTTGATGCTGTTACAGATGAACAACACACACGCATGAGAGTTGGAAACCGACACTCACTTTGGTCAATAGATGATTAAGTTATGAAGGAGCAACTTGTGGGAGAGACGGTGCAGCTGATGACATTAATACTGTTGATGTAAATGAATCACATCAAGTGTTTTTAGGTGTGTTTGACAGCTCGACAGACTCCTCTCCTATAGTGAGTGACTGGATGACTGACCCACATATCCGATAAACAAAGTAAGTACACCACAGACAAAAAAAAATACCAGATAAAAGAGAGTTGAATAATACACGACTGAACAAATACCGTCTCTAAAGGTTGATTACGCTGGCTATTGGTAATGGGGAAAGCTTAATAGTGTCCTTAGAATCTGACTGTAAGTTATAGCTACCACAATAGTAAGATCTGAGAGCACCCTGACAGCGTTTAATAGTGTCACTCATCTCATAATGTGCTGGAGAGATATCAAAACACCCGAGAGACTGACTATTGTAAAAATCCTGATGCTGTTGAAATCTGAAACTCCCACAACACCATATTAAACGTGCTTCTCTCATCCACAGATTCATCACCCTTCCCCTTCCCCTTCCTTTCCTTCCCTCTCCCCTGTTCCTTCCTCTCCCTTACCAATTCCCCACACCTCCTCTTCATCTTCCTTCCCCTTCCTCTCCCCTCCCTTCCCTTTCTCTTTCTTCCCCTCCCTCTCCTCTCCCTTCCCCTTCCTTTCTCTGCTCTTCCTTCCCCTCCCATCCAGTAACAGAAGATAACGACGTAAATTAGGACCAGTAGATAAAGAATCACAAAAGAAATCAGATTCAGAAAATGAGGGAGTGATGAAAATCAGGAGTATAATATGGCGTGGAGGAAATCAGGAACTCATAAAAAAGACGTAGTGAAAATCAGGAATACACCATGAGGACGTGGTGGAAATCAGAAACAAAAGATGAGAACTTGGCGGAAATCAGGAACAAAGAAAGAGAGCGTAATGAAAATCAGAAGAATATAATGAAGACTCGGTGGAAATCAGGAACAAAGGATGAAAACGAGGTAGAAATAATAATAATAATAATAATAATAATAATAATAATAATAATAATAATAATAATAATAATAACAATAAAACAAAAACAGACCATAAAACGACTTAGTGGAGATCAGATACTTCGCTATTGCATCAACGAGCCTGAAGAGGAACTGCATTAAGAGAGAGTTGAGATTCTTTTCAGCACGGGTCAAAAGGTTCGATTCCACGTAAATGGGATCCTAAGTCATGCGTCTCGCCTATCTCACTCATACCAGGCAGCCGGGGAAGAGAGAGTTTCATGTTGTGTTTGATCTTCCAGAGCGTTGGAGCAGATAACATCAGTTTCTTTGTGAATGATAAGTTCTTTTTTTTTTAAGTTTAGGAAGGAAGTGTAATTATCATTTAATAGTGAGATGTCGAAGTTGATATAATGATTGGGGGAATTTTGTATATTTAGAAAAGAATATTGTGGGTGTTAATCTCTCTCTCTCTCTCCACCTGTTCGCCTTCTCACTTACTTCCACCATCCAGCCTCCCTTTACCCCCATCAACCTCACTTAAACTGTCCCTCGTCTCACTATATAGCTGCCCCGTCTACCACCTCCCTCCACCCCTCCCCATCCCTCTACCCCTCCCCGTACCTCTATTTCTTCCCTCTCCTCTTTCGACATCAACCATCTACTCCCCCTCCCTCCGGCCCCTGTTAACAATCCTCCTCCTCCTCCTCCTCCTCCGCGTACCCTCCTCTTCCTTCACCCACCACCTTCTCCCTCTTCTTTCTTTCCTTTCTCCACACGCCCCCCAACCCCAGACAGCCTGCCAGACACTCACGTCCACCTGTAGTTTAAGTGTGAAGGAAACAGTGGTGGTGGTGGTGACGCTGTGGTGGTGGTGGTGGTGGTGACGCTGGTGGTGGTGGTGGTGGCGGAAGTGGCTTTAGACTTATTGTGTTCATTCTCAGGGAAGCCAGTAATCACTGGACTTCTGGTAGTTGCTATCTGTGTGTGTGTGTGTGTATGTGTGTGTGTGTGTGTGTGTGTGTGTGGCGAACCGTGTACAAAATTAGCTTTTGTGGAACTAACGAATAATACATTTACATTTGTAATTTCTAAGGTCAAAATTTTCTTACCATTACAATAAAAAATGTTACAACCGGCAGTGACCTGAAGCCCCTGAGTAAAATACCATAACCTTGTGTTGAGAGTCAGTTTACATTAAGGTATAAGATGGTGTAAGATAAACAACTTTTAATCACATTGCTTCCTTGATCAAAAGACCCTAAATCCAATATCATCAAGAATTTAGTTACATTTTTTTTACGGCTGTTTTCACGAAAAGAAAGTTAAGGCTGAAAAATCTAATGCCGGGAAGTTTATAAGCTTTTAAAATTTCATGAAGTGAAGACGAATGGAAGAAGAGATGAGAGTAAATAGCTGGTGGTCACAGGCAGAGAGACACGAAATGAATTAAAGACATAAAAAGCGAAGTCTTATGATGAATGATAAAACATTCACCTGATAATACATTTTGCTTATTCCAGCGCGACAGTTTATCAACAGTTTATCTCCATCAACAGAGACACTATGATACAAAACAACATTGCGTAAGAGTTCAGTACAGTTGCCGCCGTAAGAGGTTCCAGGTTATACTATGGGAGGGACTTTACTTTTATACACATACTGTTCTATACTTGCCACGTGTGCATATATGACTGAAGAGAGCAACAAACTGAGGTGAAGGCTTCGGTCTCACTGAAGGTTGCAGAAAAAAACTTATAACATGCTTAACTGGTGTATAAATTTTGGCTTTACCGTCAGTTAAGGGAAAGAACACCAGATCATAGCAAAGGATATATGGCCTTGGTCCTCCCCTCACTAGCCTTCCTGATTTGTGTTATCGTGTGCACAAAGATGAAGGAGGGAAAAAGAACAACATAAAAAGAGCAACCGAGAACACCACAACTTTCCTCCTCAAAGAAAAATATAATATTTTTCCCAAAGTTTAGTTATAAGTAACAATTAACTTCAAAACACAGTCATAAAGTTCATGTCAAAAGGATGTAAAGGTTGAGGTACCCAGAGTGTGAAGGAATGATTTGCCATAGTAATAAAAATATAAAATAAATAAATAAATAAAAATAAAATAAAAAATACTAAATAGCCCTTGCATGGTCTTCAAGTTGCCTCCTGAAACGATATTAATACATACATTTACGTCAATACTTTACACTCAAGCATCATCAATATCAAAATAAGAACAACACCATCCACAGGGAAGGTGATCGTCCACACTGAGTCCACCTAATATAAACATCTCGTGTGGTTGTTACGACAGCACACACAAATTATAAAGTTAAAAAATAAACTGATGGTCTGCCGCCACTGATTCTTCATTCCTGTGGACGAGCGATACTGGAACACTTATTAATTTATTAAATAGACATAAATTACTCAAAAGGGAAAATAGAATCTTTTAAAAACCAAAATATGACTGGATAAGCACCCATGGTAGATATGACTGGACTGCCTAATCCCGAACCCAGAACCAAATCTAATGTAACCTAACCTAATCTAACATAACATAACTTAATCATGTGTAAACTAACCTAACCTAATGTACAATCAAATTGGCGTACTACGTCTAATTAATCCAATTTTAACGTAACCAAACCGGTGATTTTAGCATGAAAAATCGTTTCCTATTCCGGGACTAAGAAAAAGAAGGCAACAGCAGTATGAGGCACAAGAACTTCAATTCATTTAAAAAGATCAAAACAACGAAACCATACAAAGACGAAATTCAGTAACATTTAAGGTACAGAATCGACATAATAGTAAATAAAACTCCCGGCGCTTCAAAATGACCCAAGTTCTAAGACCTACCTTCAAAATATTAATCACAGTAAGTAAACAAGGTCGAACGTTCCGATAATCCAGCGTCGAGTCTTAACACACGTTAGAGTTCAAAATCACGTTTTTCCTGAGGTGTAAGACGGACTAACGCTATGGTACGTTGTGTGTACTATATTACACAGACCCCGACTCCTGACGGTAACCTTATCATGGAAACACAAGGAGAATTTCCATTTTACTTTCCCAACGTAATATATTTACGTAATTTCTGGCGGGTGAAAGTTGAAAAGGGATGAAAAAAAAGTCCGAGATTAAAGTAAAAAGTTCCATTGTCTGAAGAATATGATGAAAGGAATATTGATGTAGTGAAAGCTTTGAAGGGCTGCCACACGTGAGCTATAAGGAGCAATCCGGGAAGTCTTAAATTGAGTTATGGAGAGGCAAGCTGTTCCCTCAGGCAATGAGTAAGGGGGGGGGGAGATTCTTGGTGTTTATGTTATTATTTCGCTGCTAATTTGTGTTCATTGATTGAGTTATTAGTTGTGATTTTCTTCAGTAGATATTGGTAAGATATTGTCGTTGTTGTTGTTGTTATTATTATTATTAGTAGTAGTAGTAGTTGTATTGATATTATTATTTTCGTTCCTCGTGGTATTATTATTATTATTATTATTATTATTATTATTATTATTATTATTATTATTATTATTATTATTATTATTATTATTATTATTATTATAGTTCAAGGTGCTGTCATTATTATCATTATCATTACATTAGTTCTGTAAAATTCTTGTCCAATACTTGAGGAGAAATACTGCATGGGGTGTTAAGTCAAGCTTGTAACATCATACTCATTTCACACAGTTTCATGGAATATTCTCAATAGTAAATAATTTGCATAATATTTACGAGTTGCTAAAGCTGCAATGGCAACAAAAATCATTCCGGGAAATATTTTTGAAAATTAATCTCACGGAAACAATAAGTAGTTTTATATTTTTAGCTGGATAATTTTTTGAAGGGAACGAATGTCATTTTTCTGAACCAACTTATCTCTCTCTCTCTCTCTCTCTCTCTCTCTCTAAAGAAGAATCGAAGTTATCATACCATCCTCCTTGCTTGCTCCTCTTCCCTCCTTACTCCCATCATTCCTTCTTTCTCCTTACCCCTACTACTCTCTCTTTCATTTTATCTCTCCCCTATATATACCTTTCTCCTAACTCCCTTCCTCCTTCACCCCTTTCTCACTACCCTTCCCACTACCCTTCCTCTCCACGTCTCTCCCCTTCCCCTCCGACCTGATGTTCACACTCATCTTGTCGCCATGTGAGGCCCAAGGCAGTGATGGTAAGACAAGTGTGTTCAGTCCTTCACCTCAGTCTAATAAACGTCAGTGAGTGTTATTCCATTATTACGATTATTATTCACATTAACCCGCCTGATGACTGATCCCGCACAGGATGTAAGGGGGTGCCCAATAAACTAGCTCCCTCCGGGGCAATCTAAAAAAAAAAAGAAAAAAAAATCTTATGGGGAATATATTTTTGTCAAGTAGGAAAGTTTTTTTTTATATTTTCGGTTTATGCAGCAGACAGGGGAATTTGTCAAAGTTCTCACCTTGACCTTTGACCTTTTGGATTTTGACGCTGGATATGTATGCCAAGTATAAATAACTGCAGCTGGGTTTTTTCCTCGAGTTATGCTGCGGACACATTTTTTTTTTAGAATCGGGACACTGACCACCTCATTCACTTGACGGAAGTAACTACTGAAATCAGTAATTTGCTTCTCAGATGAGACAGATAGTTTAGTTTGTCAATGATGAAACAAAGATTTCGTAAGGTTTTAATATTTTATACCTCCTGTTTATGGTGATTCAGAATTTTTCGATTAAGATGCAAATTTGGCATAAATTTTTGAAATATTTGTTTGATGTTTATTACTTGCCGGTGTCTTACTGATAATATTTACATCATCTCCTGGGATACACTGCACTTGGTTCAGCATCGCTCCAGCTTGACTTTCCTCTTAGGATAAGGCTCTTTGTCACAGTGTTGGGGAAACTTTGTCACCAGCTGTCACCCAGATGTCACCTTCAACTCTCTCTACAAGTCTCAGGTTTTAGCTTAAGAAACTGAGAGAAGTCAACGATGCCTAACTCAGATACGTAAGAAGGGAGGTGAAGAAACACGGACCAGACCTTCAGTAACTTTTCCCACTAACCTGATATACTGTACACTATCTACACCAGACTCCAGCACGTAAACCTATCCTTGTCTCACCATCATTATAATGCCAGTTGGTCATCATCTCTTGTGTCGCTACTGAAAGAATCTCAGTTTTTCACGCGTTACATGGCGTACAAAACCTTTGAGACTCCTATCCATGGCCCTGAGTCTTACATACATATAAGAGATATCTTTAAGCGACCAAGCTCTGTCAAAATCACACTAACACTGTACCCTAACGAGCTATGCTTTATAACCCAGAGGGAAAAATAAGTACTGTATAAATAAACTCTTACAGGAGTGCGCCACTATGAAAATATTTTGTCTCTTACAAAGCCGCACACTGAGAAGCAAGCACAGCTAAATTGACTAAGTTTAGATGAATTCAGTTCAGTTTACTCTAAAGTTATACTAAGTCAATTGGGTAGACCATCACACAATATATATATAATTTCTGAGTGAGTCAGTTACCGAACTATGTATACAGTAGTGTTGACGTGGAACACACAACCAGTCGGGCCATTATCCTCAAGCAGCATCAACACCTCGTCCAAGCTTTCCTCGACGTGCATAATCTTGATGGCTTCTTTCAACTGACACGGCTCATTAGCTGGGTATTCTCCTCTTGTTTAGTCACGTGCGTGGTGATGGGAGGAGACCGATCATGATTAGCCCCTTGAGGGACCCTAAACACAGGCAGCTTCACTTCCCCAGCTGAAGCAACTGTCTGAGCTGCTTTTGAGGCGGAGAACCAGGACGCCTTCACTGTATGCTTTGCTCTCTCTCTCTCTCTCTCTTTCTCTCTCGCTCTCTCTCTCTCTCAGGGATCAAACTGGATTTATAAAACTTCAGTAATTATCTTCTCACCCCGTACCTTTTGACTTAAAACCGGGTTTTTGAAGGTCTGCAGGTTTATTTATATTACACAACACAGAATACAAGAACACGTACTGTACTGAATGTAAGACTCTAAGATACTAAGACTCTGACTAAAGTTGAGATGAAATCTTTTGTCTCTTTACATTTACTATAACTAGACAAGTTCTTTGGTTCCTCGCTGCAAGAAAAATAATCCACATAACCTTGGAGACTCAGAATAAAAGGCTAGTGACCTTCTCCTTCTTCTTCTTCTTCTTCGCCAGATACAACAATCTTCGTCACGTTTGCTGGATGTTGTAGACAGTGACTTGTAAGATCCTTGTAGATGTCCAGCCGTTGTCTTCTTCAGATCTAGAGTCAACATTTACGATATGCAACAAACGGACAACATTCTGGCATAAGATTCAGGCTGAAGATGTTGTGTTAATGTAAGGTTGGTGTTCATGTCCAGTGTCTTAAGTATTTGATGCATAGTAAAGGACATTACTCGGTCAGGATGTATTATAAAGTTCTCCAATATTGGTTCAAATAAAGTTTATATTCTATATCCCAGTAGATCATTTTATTTAGTGTCTTACGAGGGTGTCTTTATCCCCTTGGTTTAGTCACCTCGTCATTAAGCAAGTGAGTGTCAGCTTTGTCTTGGGGAAATATTTCACGATGGGAGAAAATCTTTTGTTGTCCATCCATGATAGTATTGTCACACATACACACACACACACACACACACACATACACACACACACACACACACACACACACACACACTGAGAGAGCGAGACACACAAACACGGGCAAAAATAAAAGATTAAAAATGTTCTGTACCTTAGATCAATAACAACTAAAAACAAAAGCAAATCTAATAACCGAACATCTCTGCCACAATTTACAGCTGTGTAAGACTCGAGGGACCAAATGAAAATACCCCTCCTACAGCGTGCACACCAACATGCATATGATACTGGTGCGGCTCCTGAAACGTCAAAACAGCAGCTTGGAAAACGTCACGATTCACTAGTAAACAAAATATATGATTCAAGATTCGTAAAAAGATAAATATGATACACATTCACAGGATATAAAAAAAAAATATTCGTCATTCACAAAGCAAAAATTATATGATTCACAAAGTAATCAACAAGATTCAGGATCAAAAGTGACAAAAAATCATTCACAATCTACATTTCTTGATTCATAAAGGTTTATGTATGATTTACAGACCAAGAAATTCTTCACCAAGTAGAAAAAATACAAGTTACAAGACGAAGAATTCCATTTGAAATTTAGCAGAAAATACGGGTTGGCAATCAAGGGGAGGTCAGAAATCAAGCAGACAACCCAGAGACAAGTAAGAAGGAAATCAAGCAAAGTGCATAATTTAACCTAACCTAAACCTATTATGTTTGATCTTTGTGTTCTCTTATAGTATTAGATTCGCGGGTGTTAGGTTTTGAATCGTCATAATGAGGATCGAACACAATCACACGAACATGAGAGTGAATATCCCATTAAAGTCTTTTGATCAGTAATTTCACTGTGTACATTTTGCTTTCATGTTGGAGACGTAAGAGAGAAAGAGAAAGAGAAAGATTAAATGTGTGTGTGTGTGTGTGTGTGTGTGTGTGTGTGTGTGTGTGTGTGTGTGTGTGTGTGTCCCTTTCTACCACTGCCTTGCATCACTTTCTTGAGATATCGTCTTCGCTTGATTTACCCTCCATGCTAAAATAAAAACTGTGAGCGAAGGAGATATGGTATTGAGATAGACAGACAATATTCCCTTTGATCAGGTAAATGGCTGGGGAGGGAGAGAGAGAAAGCAACAAACGACACGAAAGGAAAATTGTGAGAGACACTGAATTGATAGCGTCTATACCAGTGGACGAGATATCACACCCACGGCAAGTGTCAGTAACCACTTCTGTTATCTTACTTGGGCCTACGGGAGTCGTTTGATACAGAAGGTTATTAAGAGGATGTCAAGATGGTAGTAGAGGGAGCGTATGGCTACAGCTGTTGAGGAAGGTGAAGGGACATCACCCCAACCTTTGTTTTGTTTTTTCTTCTCCAAGGTTGAGTCCATCACTGTGGTGCTCAATATCGAAAAGGTGACACTCGTGGAGTCCATTGACCTGGCATTCAATAGAAGAACTTGAGAGAAAGAGAGAGACAGAGGAAGAGATGGTCAAGGGAGTGAAGAGAGCATTCTCACAAGAGAACCTTTGTGTGTGGAAGTGGAGGAGTAAATTGAAAATGGAAATTCCATTGATGAATCAACTCGGTGAACAAAGTGGTCACTGCATCACTCGGTCAAGTAGTGTTGGAGTCCTGATTCACTGCCTCCGTCGCTCAGAGTGCAAAATAAACTGATTGATTATAATTTTCTTCAGTCGTTTCTACTAAATTCCAACTGCATACTTCTTTTCGGGATTTTCCTTTATAGATAGAGAGAGAGAGAGAGAGAGAAACAATAAGATAGAAATTGAAAGAGAGAAAGTCAGTCAGACAGACAGGCAGAAACTTAGAAAGAAAATAAATAAGACAGCAAGAGAAAAGAAAATGAAACAGCAAGACAAACGAAACAAAATGTAGATACAAAGAAGACACAAAGATACAAAAACGAGAAAACGAGAGGAAGAAAGAGAGCAAGAGAGAGAATACAAGAAAGAATTCAAGACACATCACCACCCATTTACCCACAGACAGACAGACAGATACCGAGACTGACAGATACATAGAGAGAAAGAGAGAGAGACAGACAGACATACATTTAGAGAAAAGCTGATAGTGAGGTTAACAGATGCAGAGAGAGAAAGAGAAGGCGAGATAGATTAACACTGACAGAGAAAGTGAGAGAGAGAGAGAGAGAGAGAGAGAGAGAGAGAGAGAGAGAGAGAGACACCGTGTGGAATTTTGGTTAGGATGAATAATACTGAAGGTGAGGGAAAATGCAATGAAGTGATTCTCGTTACTTTTGAGATAGTGTGACGTGTTGTAAGATAGTGTGACGTGTTGTGAGGTAGTGTGACGTGTTGTAAGATAGTGTGACGCGTTGTGAGATAGTGTGACGAGTTGTGAGATAGTGTGACGTGTTGTGAGATAGTGTGACGTGTTGTAACATAGTGTGACGTGTGTAAGATAGTGTGACGTGTTGTGAGATAGTGTGACGTGTTGTAACATAGTGTGACGCGTTGTGAGAGAGTTTGACGTGTTGTAAGGTAGTATGACGTGTTGTGAGATAAGTGTGACGTGTTGTAAGATAGTGTGACGTGTTGTGAGATAAGTGTGACGCGTTGTGAGGTAGTGTGACGTCAAGATAGTAAGGACGTGTTGTGAGATAGTGCACGTCAGAGATAGTGTGATGCCAGGAGATAGTGACGTGTTGTAAGGTAGTATGACGTGTTGTGAGATAAGTGTGACGTGTTGTAAGATAGTGTGACGTGTTGTGAGATAAGTGTGACGCGTTGTGAGGTAGTGTGACGTGTTGTAACATAGTGTGACGTTGTGTTTTATATTACGGCAGTAGTAGGTATATAACACGCCACATTTCCCCTCATTATTATATACTGTCATGTCAACACACACAGCTGAGAAGACACTACCTACTCTCAGGGGATCTGTAGGTGGTAATGTGCTTAAGTGATCAGAGAAACGCTGGAAAAGCCATAGTTACCCAACAATATTAAGGGTGCGGTGGCTGAGTGGATACAGACCTCACCTGATGTCCTAATGGTCGTTGGTTCGAGCCCAGGAATATTACTTAATTTACCTGTGAATAGATAACTGATTTTATAGCTGGAGAAGTGAAGGTAATTAGTGCCGTGCCGCCCATACTGTTATAATACTCATGGGATTAACTTTTATTGTTTGGAATTTTAAAATATTTATGTACTTGAGTGACAAAACAAACGTAGGAAACATATGTATGACCTACTCTTGAGAGGCTTACAGGTGGTAATGCACTTAAGTGATTAAACAAAGCAGTTCATATTAGTTACAATCCACTATTACTGGTGTGCTACAGAGGCGGTGGTACAAACTATGTGGAACTTAAGTTGCATGATTGTTGCAAGTGTTGGCACTGTAAATTCAGTTTAGCCGTGTGTGTGTGTGTGTGTGTGTGTGTGTGTGTGTGTGTGTGTGTGTGTGTGTGTGTGACATGTGTGTTGGGAGGGTGGATAAGAGAAGGTGTGAGGGGAGGGCGTGTCAGAAGCGCGGCCTGAGGGCTTTACAACAACACTGGTGAAAGGCTAAGCGCGAGGTGTGTCGTTTTTTGTTGTTGACGTCTGGCTGTGTGAGGGGACACTGAGGAGGAATTCCTGTCTAAAGAGACTTTCGTATTTACTGAGTAATCTTATAAATCACTAGGACAGAAGGTTATTCCTCGATTTCCAAAAACAAGTTAATATTTTTTTTTTAAACTTAGTAAAGGTATTCCGTTATGTAAGATCACTGAATTACCTAAATGCTATATATAAGATAAAATACTGAGAAAGGCATAAATAATCAATAGAGAAAAACAGTAAATACCAGCACTGGTACTTGCCTGACACAACAGCACAGCACGTGTTGTCTGTTAACTTGTGACTACAGTAACAGAATACGTGGATTTATATTTATTTAGACTTGTGTGATCATACTCACAGATAGACCCATCACGAATATAACAACGGACAACGGAATGTAGTTAAACTTTGTGTGTATATCTAAGTCACAGTCATAACTACTCTATCTGTATGTGTGTGTGTAGACGGGTATGTGTATACTCTCGGTTTGTCATCACCAGATGTGTGTGTGTGTGTGTGTGTGTGATATCATCATCAACAATGAATAAAAGATCATTTTTGGGAAAATAATTATGCATCATATTCCATCACTTATAAAAACAAATATTTGTTTACGTATTTTGCTTTTATTATTATTATTATTATTATTATTATTATTATTATTATTATTATTATTATTATTATCATTATTATTATATGGGATCCAGCGACCATACCCTCCTAGCAGAAGACAGATGATAATTTGATCTGTGCAAAATATAATCAGTCTCACGTACAACCCCGAGAAAATCGTAAAAAAGAAAATATATATATATATATATATATATATATATATATATATATATATATATATATATATATATATATATATATATATATATATATATATAAATATATATATATATATATATATATATATATATATATATAAATATATATATATGTATATATATATATAAATATATATATATAAATATATATATATATATATATATATATATATATATATATATATATATATATATATATATATATATATGTATATATATATATATATATATATATATATATATATATATATATATATTTATATATATATATACATATATCCTCCCCAGCGTAAGAAAGAGAGAGCAGAAAAGGACCCAAGTAATGTCCAACCAAATTTACATGACGCTTCACTAACATATCCTAACCTTGGGAAAAATCACCAAAAACTAATACTCATAACCAAACACTCAAGATCAATAAAGCAACTGATGTGGTGTGGCAGCATATGAGAAACAATTACAATGACGTGGTCACCCCAAACAAGTCGAAGAGATAAACTCCCCCCACTGGTTCGAAGAGAAATCTAGGAATCCACCAAGGGGTTATTTTATCCCCCGTCGTGTTTGATATCTTCATCGAGGTTATCACGGTGTGAACTATGTAAGAAAGGTGATAGTAGTTGTGGTTTGGTGAATTGTCAGTATATAAATTAACCTTCGCCTTACTGGTGGAGACGACAGAGCAATATCAAAGAGTCAATAGAAGACAGAGCAAGATCAATAGTCACTAGCCAGAGTGCAGGAAGACAACAGATGGGTGTCTGATCCTCAATACACAAAAACAAAGACCCACAGACTCACCAGTGTTGCTTTCCATTAGAAGAATCCGGATCAAAATATTATCTAACAATTTGAATTATATTACATTTTAATTAGTGTTACAGTATCTTACGGTTAAATAAAATAAATCCAAAAATAACTGTAAAATTCAGAATAAATTACTGGCGTCTGAGCTGCCAATAAATTACTGAAAAAATATACAGGAAAGTTCTTACAGTGATTAGAATAACCAAAGTCACACAACAAAAGAACACGGACTCGACTATCACAAACTACCACAATACAACTGACTCAACTTTTTAAAAGCCACTTTGTGAAATAGGACGCCCAGATTCGTATCCTCTAACACCTACGAAACCTGGCTTAATACAGTGAAAGACCCAAATAGGTGACTGAGAGGGTCTGCAATAAACTGTTTAAGGTAGATATAAGTAAAAAACAGAAGAAATCTCCATGGATCACCTGAATACCCCCCCCCCCACTAGCTTATATCACCTGAAGATTAATCACCCTAACGCTACCTGGTGGAGTTAGGTTAGATCGGATTAAATTAATGTTAGGGTGGTTAATTTTCAGGTGATCTGATCGTATAAATAACAGTGAGATTTAACGAAGAAGGAGCTCTGAATCTTGTGTTAGTCAGGAGTAAAGAGGGAAGAAGACCAAATGTAAGAAGAACAGACGGAATGAGGGAGAAGGAGAAGAGGAGTAAGAGAGGTAGAGACTGTGAGCAAGGAGAAGAAGAAGGAGGAGGGGAAGGAGAAAATGAGTGAGAGAGATATCAGTGTTTTTATCATCGACGAAAACTCTTGAACATTTTCGGGAACTTTTGTCCTTATTTATCAAATGGGAAAGTTGGTACCATAACTTATTTTACTTCGAAGGCTTCTGGCGTGATGCGATGTGGGGGAGAGAGAGAGAAAGAGAGAGAGAGGCGAATGAAGAAACAGAAAATACGATAAATCTTGAAGGATGGAAGAGACAAGACTTACTCTTGTCTTTCAAAATATCTTACATCACGTCTACAAAGGACCATCTAGTTTGTAGTCTTAATAATTGTTGTAACAAACTTTAAGAGGAATCAACAGCTGATCACGTGTTGAAACTAATCAGGTAAATTAATTTTTTTTTATGGCCGTCAAAAGTTGGTCAGGTGTCAGGAATATAGTTTATGTTATTTCCCCTTTTCGATTTTAGTTTATTTTGTGTGTGTTAGTCAGCCACCGTCCGCCTCTCCTGACAAAGTGAATTGCTAGGTTTATTTTTTTTTCCTTTTGAGGGAATATTTTTTCAAATGCCTCAGTATATCAGTCACGGGTAGAAGGACCAGCCCTGCACTAACGCGTCTTTGATGATTTGTCGACATGCTTAAATATATTTAAGAGTGAATAATATTTTCAGCAAAACTTGAAAATGAAAGGAATTGCAGCAACTAAAAAAAAAGTGGAGTGACAGTTCGCGGAGTTAGAAAAAGGGCCAGCAGGTGTGATTCTTGGGAATATATTTTTCAAATTACAACTTTCAACACACTGGACACCTAATCTGAAATCTGACTTGTACTTCTAAAGCAAATATACCTCTGTGTAATCTTATACTATAAACCCAGCCCGAGGCAGTGTCAGGAACTTATTTCTATCCGAGATAATCGAATGACAGGATTTATTTAAGTGGATTTGTAAACACAATTGCGGGATACACTTTGTAATTTATAATTTCCTGAGGACAAACACACACAATCTCAGAACATTATATATATGCTGGTGAAGACTAACACTATGGCTGAAGTCACATGTGCAGGTTGCGATTTCACGTGCGGACAACTTTGCAATACGTCTGAGGACAGAATTCTAAAGCTGAAACTTAGTTTCTCGTGAGAATTTCTATAAAGAAGATCCTCGCGAGCGGAGTGTGAGGCGTGTCGTCAACATCCAGCAAGGAACACCACTTTTATTGGCTATCCGTGTGCAGCTCTCCTCAAAGACGACTTACATCACCATGCACGGACATCCCTTCCCTCCCTTCTCTCTCTCCCTCTCTCATTTCCTCACTAATCAATACTACAGTAGCGAGCAATGAACATTTGGATACACCTTTAACACCTCAAACGGTAGTCACCACATAGAGATTTGTGTACCTGTGTTATGCTATCTAAAGCACCTCCACCTAATACCTCATTCACCATTACTTTGGGCACAAACTGTAACTAGGAGAAATAGGTGTTGTGATCCTTTGTAATTATATTCAGGATAAAGTACAAACCTTAACCCCTTGAGTACGAAAGACCTAAGACTCAGTCATCGTACTCAGTGAATAGGTCCTCGTTTTTAAGGGTTAAGATATCGACAAAGGAGATTAAGTCAGTGTACTCATGGGATTAAGAATATCACACTGGGCAGATCGCATCGAACTTAAGAAAGTTAATGATATCTTACTCAATAGGCTAATACAATGTACAGAAGGGGGAGAGGCGGGGGCGGGGGGGCATAGCAATTTCCTAAGATTAACACACTGTCAACACAAGTTCCCCCCCCCCCTCCTCCTCCCGCGTACCTGTGCTCCAAATGTAATTCTGAATAACTCTATCGTCACCTTAAACTCTTATCACATTTTCTGTTTAACTTTTCGCCATTCACCAATATTAGAAAAATCATCCATCACGCGACAGAAAACTTTAAGGCACTAAAATTCTCCCTAAAACAATGATGGAAAACAGTAATTATCCTACTTGACGAAGACCTTAACACTCATCCTTCCTCGACCTACAGCAAATAGCAACACAGTCTTGGGTAAGCTCCTCTGCCTCCTCCATATCCTCTGCTCTTTACAATTCTCTCTCAAACTGTTCTTTTTCGCGGCTTCTTAATCCCTCCTCGCCTTCGTCTCCCTTTCAGTTTCCAGTGAACGTAATCTCTCTCCTCCGAAATTCTCAGAACATCTCGTAACATCTCCATCGTCTTCTCTTCACCGTGTGTTTTACTGCTGGTAGTTCACCCCTCTTTCTCTCTCTATTCCTCCTCGATTATCACCCTTTTCGTCATACCGTTCCTTCTCACTTTATTCTCATTCTCCTTCAGATATTTCTACGTCTCATAACCGTACAACAACGCCGAGATAACGAAACTTTTGAAGATAGATTAGGTTAGGTATTTTATGTACTGTATGTCTGAACGCTAGGTCCTTTATAACTACAAACTCAAAATTACCGCTATGTTGCAATCACACACACACACACACACATCCTTGACCACCGAAGGGTCAAGACGTACCTGGCGCTCCTCTCGGAGCAGCCAGGTCAACTGTTAAGTTGGCCCATACCAACCCCTTCCCCTGAACTCTCCTCCCCACCGGAATATCAACAAGTTCTCGCCAGAAGTTACAATTTCATTTAGGAAAGGAATAGAACCAGTGTTAAACAGAGGTGAACAGTGGTGAACAGTGCTTAAGTCAGTGAGAACAACTCAACAGTAACAGTCGTACCCAAGTTAACCTTCACACAGTGAGGTCCCAGGTACCCAGTGATAACGGCCCGTGATAACCAGCGATGTGTTAATCCGTCTACGATAGGAAGGCCTGGGACCAAACCTCACTCATATAACACCATCTGTGAGGGAATTACTACACCACATGTCCCTCATAACACCATCTGTGAGGGAAATACTACACCACGTCAAGTCCCTCATCACACCATCTGTGAGGGAATTACTACACCACTTGAGGCCCCCTCATAACACCATCTGTGACGGAATTACTACACCACGTCAAGTCCCTCATAATACCATCTGTGACGGAATTACTACACCACGTCAGGTCCCTCATAACACCATCTGTGAGGTAATTACACCACGTGAGGTCCCCCATAACGCCATCTGTGAGGGAATTACTACACCACGTGGTCCCTCATAACACCATCTGCGAGGGAATTACTACACCACGCCAGGTCCCTCATAACACCATCTGCGAGGGAATTACTACATCACGTGAGGTCCCTCCTAACACCATCTGGGAGGGAGTTACTACACTACGTGTTTGCTGTTCAACACGTACAATCCTACATTAATCTGTATGTTCACTGTATGTTCCTTTACCTTTCTCTAATGAAGGCTTTTGTTAAACCACCAATGTATGTAATAAGTCATTTATGTCCAATGTATATTTTCAGCCTTCGGGCTCCTGAACTTTTTCAATAAACCGTTAATTATTATTATTATTATTATTATTATTATTATTATTATTATTATTATTATTATTATTATTATTATTATTATTACACACCATCCTCTTGACCGTCAACTACTGCTACCCGAGATCCCCCGTCCTGAAAGCGCTGTTCAAGACCACAACCGCATCCAACCCTTACGACCTCGTATTGATTGCTACAAGAACACCCCTCACACTAATCATCAACAACTCGTAGATAACTTGTGATAATTTTTCTACCAACCCAACCTGATCCTCGTCAGTTATTCTTGTCACCATTCCTCGTTTACCAGGATCACCAACCCAACACACTACACTAACCCAGCCCAACACACCACACTAACCCAGCCCAACACACCACACTAACCCAGCCCAACACACTACACTAACCCAGCCCAACACACCACACTAACCCAGCCCAACACACCACACTAACCCAGCCCAACACACCACACTAACCCAGCCCAACACACCATAAGGTAGATAACTAAATTAAACACTTACAACCAACAAATAATATAAGTTAAAGGTATTTACGTTAAAGATGTAGATCACTGTAAGTCGTCATGCTCTTATTTCTTTCAAGGACAGGACGGTCTGTAGTAAACTCCTTCTTTAATACTAAGGTGATACTCCCTACTGGGCGGATCCCCCTCATGACGACGGAGATAAGCGCCACGTTTACTCATGGTGTAAACACTTAGCCAAGCAACAGATTATAACTCCAAGGATGAGCATCACGAATTTGCTTTAAGCGTTTCCTCCTCCACTCGTATTTAAGTCATAAGTGCTGAGATCCCAGACCCCTCGGGCACTGACTCTTAAACAGGTGACTTCCTTACAGATGAAATTAAAAGGTTTGGTTTTCATTTTACTTACAAGGTTGGTTGTTGATTGTTAGTTCAGTAAAGTATTCAGTGTTATGAACCACAAGGCATGTCTGCTCTCTCTCTCTCTCTCTCTCTCTCTCTCTCTCTGCATCACACGCTTCTGACAATTACAACACAGCGAACTATTCAAGATCTACTGAAATGTCTGCTTTAGTGCGAGTGTGTGGATATAAGTCATGATTTCCATATCAACTTTGGTCCAAAACTGAGTCATGACGAAATGTGCCTTTACATGAGGAAAAATATGCTACAACAATATACTATATACCATAGAATATTAATGGTGTAACTATATCTGTAATGATCAAAGATAATGTTGCTCCTGTCACATAAGTGAAGCACGCCATTAAAGGTCAACAGTAAAAAAGGAAAGACTTTCTGCCAGGTCAACAGAGAGAAGATAGAAGTTATTAGAGGTCAACAGGAAAGGGTTAGAGATTATTCAAGATCAAAACAAAGAAGTGTAAAGGTCATTCCGGATCAATTCGAGGAACTAACTAATGTTAAAAAAAGTTTTATGTAGTTCGCGTTAAACACAACCGAATACCATGTGTAACAATAACGATCAAATCCATGTTTAGTAACTTGCAATCAATCACAGACAAATAAATTCATTTCTAACATAGCTTCTAAATCTCTCTTTACAATGACTGTTTTTTTATCGCCTAAGGAAGTATATCAACAATATTCCAATGTAACATGACAGCACCTCAAATACACACAGGGTAAAGTGCCAAAGGGGGATAGTACCCATATTTTTGTCACACTTATAACCTTCGTGTTTATGATCTCTAGATACTACATCATACTAGTTCTAGGGGTTGGCATGATGAATATATTTACGACAAGTATGACCTCAGCAGCACTCTCCATTCTCACACTATGCTGTGGATTTACTGACTTACTTATATAGTTAAAGACATCACTCACGACCCTGTTTCATATCCACCGATTAATTGATCTTACTTATAACTCATATATTTATCAGTTTCCTAAATCCCAGTGGTACATATTTAATTCAATTTTACCTTCATAATAAGCACCTCTGAAGGGATGAAATTTCAATATATATTATTAGAAGCCGAAGGAAGTGTCCATACGAGTCTCTTTGACAGACTTATATACAAATATTTATAAACGCTCAGACTTGTGTAATTATTAAACGAGATATTATTAGAGACTTCAACAGTATTAGGAATTTAAGATGAAAAAAAAATCAAAGTCCTTATAATACTTTTTTCTAATCCGTCTTCACACACACACACACACACACACACACACACACACACACATACACACACACATACCTTTCTACGGGAACTACACATGACACAGTGTAGTGTTTCTCAAAGGTGTATATACTGAATATTCACCGTAACTGAATTAGTGAGAATACAGCTAACCGGCTGACTTAAGCTAAAACACACAAACGACGTCCAAATGATTGTGTCTGGTATTACCTGGTGAGTGAACGCCTCTGAGTGTGAACCTGTACGATAACCTGAACCACGAATATTATTTTGCCCCAACAGACAAACAGACAGACAGACAGATTAGTGAGTTAGACGCCTCTCACTATTCCCTCACTTAACAACAGGCAAACAGAACGAGACCAAGAGGATGTGAGATGAGTTTCCCATTGAAGGAGACAGGTGAACACATACACAGGTGCACAAAGAATACATACATACATACATACATACATACATACATACACACATACATACATACATAAATGCATACACACATACATACATACAGGCATACATACATACATACATACATACATACATACATACATAAATGCATACATACATACATACATACATACATACATACATAAATGCATACATACATACATACATACAGACATACATACATACATACATAAATGCATACATACATACATACATACATACATACATACATACATACATACATACATACATACAGGTGTTATATAAAAATTAAATATCAAACTAATTCCAGCCAGGTTACAAGAAGTCTTAGTCTACCTCAAAGACGCTAATGTTGAATATCTTGACACAGATTCTCAAAAGGGCTGAGAAGAGGAAAACTGGACAGACATACAAACACTAACGCGCACGTAAAGGAAATAAACATACAATTGTAAAGAATATGCAACAAGTCACCATAACTCTCTTGATACTTTAATATTAACATGACACACGACGTGCCTCAGGAGGGAGGTGTGTTGACCCAGCTCAACTTCTAAAGGGGCGAGCAGCTACGAAAAAAACAACTTATCTCGTAAATAAAATCTGACTTACGATTCATATTATGTGAGAGAGACAGAGTTCAAAACGCAATAGAAAAAAGGACATGTAAATTTTATGATATGGAATGGACATAAATGGACATACGTGTGTTGGTAGTAATGATTCGATGACAGGATTTGGCAGACCTCACACGCAAGTACCAGACGCAGGGCAAATGCCAGATAACAATGTACTATGGTTAGAAAAAGAGAGAGAGAGAGAGAGAGAGAGAGAGAGGCTGATTAGAAGCTAACATTATGATTCCAAACGAACAAAGGTGACATTTCCACACACACTCCATCTTATATCATCTTACAAAACACCTGTCTAGCTCATTAAATACTTCCCTGGAGCGGCAACATATCGCTAATTAGATCATTATAATAAAGTAATCCGCTCTAATTATATTAATTGATATTTCGCTGTCTCAAAAATTCTTAATCACATTTTTTCGGATTTTTCACGTTGACGTTATACCATTATTACTGCGCTCTACAACTATGGCCTAACCTTAACTTACCATACCAATAAACCTTTGTAACATTAATTAAAATCGCAAATCAAAACACACATCAAATCTTATCCAACTGAGTCTCATTTTAGGGAGAAGGAAAATACCTCAAGTCCAATATGGAAAATAGGAGGAATAATTTCAACTCATAAATCATCTCAACAATTTATAGCCAAAATCTCTGACACCACCTGCATAGAGACGTGAGATCGGACAGCAAATACACAGAGCTTAAGGCGGTAACATATTAAACAAAGTACCTATGTGATGTGGATTTCAGATTATAATAGAGAATGATTATGACCCAAGTTGAAGTACAGGAAATTAGTTATACAGTTTTATACACATGGCAATTACAGCTGTTTTTATTTAGTCTGTATTCCGAGAGTTCACGGTAAGTACGATCATTATCACCAGAATTTCCGACACACACAAAAAAGACATCTTGTGAGTCTAATTAAGTCAATACTCTTAATACGCCAGGCATCACTATTGTTCCGACTACAAGTACAATACGGTACACGGACTTAAAAAGAGAGGAAGTAAATATTTACCTGGCAGGGGGAGATAAAACTTCATTTAAGCCAGTACTAGGGAACTACGCGAAACAGGTGTATTATTCCTTTGTTCTAGAGCTCACCAGTTATTCATCCCCCCCTCCCCACCCCACCCCCAGATCGGGTTATCAATCTCCCCGCTCAAAATCCTGCAGTAAACGCTTGTAAACACACAGCCGTTCAGCGTTAATTACCAGCTCAACGACCAGGTTAATGTATTGTATTGGTGGTGTAACAATAGCGAAGGACAAGGCATGAAAGACGACTCGACTCCGGGACGCCAGATACTGTGGTGAGCGAAGAGGGACTTCCTGGAGCCAGCCAGTTGAACGTGCCAACTCCTCCTCCCCTCCCTGCCTCTCCCCTCCTACCTTCTGAATATAACCTCATCTGCGACAGGAACTGCGTGAGGTGGGGGTGGGGGGGGTGCTAGGGGGGGATGAGGGGTAGTGGGTTGGTAAGGTGGGGGGTGCCAAGAGGGGTGAGGAGTGGAAGAGGGATAATGTGGGATGGTGCTAGAAGGGTGAGAGGCATTGTTAGGAAAGCGAGGGGTGATGAGGGGTAAGGTTGGGGTGGTAAGGAAGGGGATTTTAAAGGCCACATCAACGAAATATATTGGGGAATGCGGTACAATAGAGATTATCAGTATATACGTAGGTGAAGTGAGACATACCCCCTGTAGCTTTAGGAATAAGACATAAGGTAGCTGGTATACCTCTGGGAATGAGACATACAGCAAGAGACACACCCCCCACCCCCCCCGAACATGTCTCGTGAATAGGCCATGATGCCGTAGGAAGAGGGTGTGGTGAGGAGTGAGATCGTCGGTAGTTAAATGCGTAGAAACAAGAATGAAAAAGTGACCAAAGAAAAACACAACCACATATTAACATAAACACTGTCTGATTGGTTTAAAAGTCACGAATGGTCAAGAATGAGACAAAGTTACGGGAATGATATACGAGTATGCAATGGTCAGGGTAAACCACACGGGGAATGAAAACTTGTTTGGGGAATTTTAGAAAGGAAGAGTTAAATGATTGGTCATCTTTAACACAACGAGGGCAATGAAACGTAGGAGCCCTTGAGAGACTGTGTGACGCACGTGATGGTGGTGGTGGTGATGGTAGTAGTGGTAGATGGTGGTGGTGGTGGTGGTGGTGGTGGTGGTGGTGGTGGTGGTAATGGTGAAGATGGTTGTGGTGTTGATATTGGTGTTATTGTTGTTGTTGGTGGTGGTGGTGGTGATGATGGTGAGGGTTGATGGTGGTGGAGGTAGTAGTAGTAGTCGTGGTGATAGTGTTAGTGATTATGGTGGTGGTGATGGTTATGATGTTAGTGATGATGATGTAAAAGAGAAGTACACTGGCACGAATCTCACCTTTTTTTTTCACCATAAGGAAATAAAAGTGCCGGGGAAGTTGTGTTACCATCTTCTCTCTGCCATGATACAAAGGCAGGAATTATTACTCTGTGTCCGGTCCCCCTCTAAACAAACACGATGAATGGGAGAAATTAAATAAAATACAATGTTGAAAAAAAAATACTCCTCGAGCTATTTAAAGAGATCAATACTAACATGACATTACTTATTGCAGCAAAATACAGAATTGCGTATGCAAATAAATCGTCTCCGCTGGTGGGAAAAATAAGTCAAACAGCTTAACACTTCTCGTCAGGTAAATTATTGATGCATGAACAAATAATAAAACTTCAAAATTTCATTCTTATTCGGGGGATAATTTTTACCGTCATTTATTAAAGACAGTCTTAGGAGAGTGGGTTGGGCACACAAGAACAGATCAGCCTATTCCTCTCTCCCTCTCCCCTCCCTATTCACGTCATTCTCTGTGTCTATCTCACCTCCGTCCCTTTCTTCCTACTACTTGAACTGACGATCAAAGTTCAAACCCACACGGATATAACCCAACATCCCTCACAAGTGTTAGAGGGAACACTTGTGGTCACTCTCGCCATGACACTGAGGCATATAACTCAACCTGATACGACTGATATATATATAGTACAGTATTGTGAAGGACCTGCTGCCTCGCTACACTCACGCCGGGGTAAAGGCTTTGTGCGACGGTGGTAAATCTTAAATAGAATGTGTTCTCTCTCGTTTGTCTTTTGTAAATGTCTCTGGTGAAAAATGTAATTGGTGTTTTATGTGAATTTCATTGTGAGATGCAAATTTGATTACATGTTTTGTTTTGTTTTTCATTAAGACACAATTAGTAAGGAAACATTGCATCAAATGTTTTATCCTGGATAACGACTTAAGTACTTACTGTATGTGGAAACAAGTTACCTGAAAACCATCTTGTCATTATGTGTGTGTGTGTGGTGCTGTGTAACTTCTTGTGTATATTTTCTTATCAGCTCACGTACTAATAAGATACAAGTCTTAAAATTTTACGGTTACATGACAATCTGCATCAATAAGGCTTCCCACTGGTCTACTGAAGCATGTGAAAGTGGTCCCCATAGGCGTGACTGCCGGTTAAGGAGTATGGTTATACCACACTGTATAATACAATGCATGGTCGGACCTACACTCTACGGTCTGCACGTTCCCAAATGTAAATAAGGTACCCATTTTCAGCTCAGTGGAAGGAAGTCCATCAGCTGTGAGCCGTAGGACATGAAGCGAATGCTGTATTCACTCGGCCGCCGCAGCACCCCATAATGTAATATGCAACTGATGATAAATATTCATCACTCTTGTGCTGACACAGTGAAAGCGTAATTTCCTTGGTATATTCTGACCCTGTTGAAAGTCAATTCCAGGGATCATTGGAGATCATCTACTTTACTTTCGGAAACATGAAATCAATTTTGCATGCTGAGTTGAGAGTAAATATGAGAGTCTGAGAGCAAACAATCTTTCCAATGTGAATTCATGCCTGATTTTTATTGGCAATATCAGACACACTCATGAGAGATAAGTTTTTCATTGTCTGTCAGAAAAATGAACGTTGACGAGCAGCATCTGTGGACGACAATGCCAAAAAAAATACGATTTCTTTTTAATGAAATAACGAAAAATATAAAGATTAAGTGTTCAAGGACTTATACAAGGTTTTAAATGTGTAATCTAGTTGATATAGTACAGACCATTTAACCTCAAATTTAATGAAGACTTTGCTACGTTCATTGCCTGTTAGATTTCTTCAAATAATTCGTGATGAATTAATTCTTTTGCTTCCCAGACTCAATGAGACGAGCACCTCTTTAATTTCTCTAAGACCTTATTAACGAATATTATCCTCCAATTCCCTCGTTTAAGTCATCAATTATGAACTTGAAATGACATTCTTATTTTTTATCACGTAAGGTTAACAAGTCTTCATATAACTATTCTGTGTCTTCATCTCAGTACTGTAGTGTGTCCCTCTTGGATAACTCAAGCACCTGCCAACACTACCCAGGCTGATATACTTTCATCATGTAAAGTGTTACTCCTAAGTCACCACTCCTCTCACAGTGAAAAAGATATGACCACCTCTAGGTTTACTTACTCTAACAATGTTTCATGTTATCCACCTGAGTTCTAGTTCTTGAAGTTCTGTTTCACCTTATAGATCAAAATCCATTAATAAGTGGAGGATATATACCGTATACATACAGAATCAATATAACGCTAAAAAGGAGTATTTACGAAAGAGATTTCTGTATGTTTTTTTTCCACAACAATATCCGTGTGTGTGTGTGTGTGTGTGTGTGTGTGTGTCTGTGTGTGTGTTAGTCCTCTCGGCATGACTAGATGAAGTGCAATATACTTGGTGGTCATTAGCTAAATTAGAATCTGCAACACTAAAATACACCACAACAACATTACGGAAACACAGCTTGGAGGTGTTTATATCATATACCTAATTCATGTTAGAATTTATAAAACAGAATTTGTAAGGGAATTTGAACAAAACTCTATCCCGGAATTAGCAGGAAATGGAAGCCTGTTTGAAGGGTGGAAGTTATTCAGAACTCTCTCACTCTCTCTCTCTCTCTCTCTCTCTCTCTCTCTCTCTCTCTCTCTCTCTCTCCCTTTATCACCCTCCCTTACTATTTATTCATTGTTCTCTCTTTGTACCTTTCTATATTGTTATCCCCTTCTCTCTTTTTATGCCTTCTCTCTCTCTTTATCCACCATTCTTTATCCTTCACTCATTTTCTCTCTCTCTCTCTCTCTCTCTCTCTCTCTCTCTCTCTCCGTGTACACTACCTCCCATCAACAACAGCACTATAAGAGCGTCCACCCACTTGCCATTTCAAAAGAAGAAGGAATTGAATTAAAGGAGTATTCGATTAAAACTACACCTCACCGTCCCCAGTTTACAGAGTGACAGGCTGAAAAATTCTCAAAATGTAAACAAATTTGGAAGATGTCACCGTAGAGTGTGGGGGGAGGAGGAGACGCACTCCACCACCGACCTCTTCCAGCGAAAGTAAAAAGAAAGAATGTGGAAAGTTAGCAGCTATAAAGATTGAATTTATTTAATCTCAGGACCCACCCCTCCCCCCACCCCCCACAAGGAAAAGGGGGGGGGGAGACGTGCGGAGTGGGGACTGTGTATGTAAGGTAAATGTGTTATATATATATTCTGATTTGTTTTAATTTTTTTATTTATCTTTAAAAAAAATGAAAAAAATATATCTCTTTAAAATATCTGCTACGTCTCTCTCTCTAAAAACTGTTACATTTCTCTCTAAAACAAAAGGAAAGTTACAAACTCACACGTCCCAAACTAAAAACAAAAATAGAGTTTTATTTCTCTAGTTTAAACTTATCCGAAAAAAAGAGTAAATTTATTGCAAAACTGAACATTAACTGAGCAGACACAAACCTTGCCCAGGAACCCTTACCATGACAGGGTAAATATCGAACTACTGAGGCTGTTACTGTATATTAATGTAGTCACCCCTGAAAACTGTCTCATTTCATCGTTTTCTTTAACCCTCAACATGACTTACCTGTTATCATTGCACGAACCGTTACCATGGCAACAATTTGTTAATTATAATGCAATTTATGCCAAAAGTTTATCGTATGAACCTTGTCAAATGTTGGTCAAACCTAACAAGTTTGGACCAAATCCACAAACATGTTCTCGAGTTATTTGAAGACACACACAAACACACACAAAGAACCCAAAGCAATTTTAGATTTTAAGATTCCCTCGTTATATGTTCCCCCCAAGATATGATTTAATTGTATCTCAGGATGAAAACTTCCCCCGAAAAAAGAGTAACTTTATAAAAAAAAAGTATATATATATATCATACATAAAGCATCGCATCAAAAGCTCACTCTAAAAAAAAAATATTGTTTAAAAATTCATTACAGGGGGAAAAAAATATTAACTTTTTAAAATATCAGGTTAAAGACGGCACTAAGAGCGTCCATTGGCTGAGCTTGATAGCCCCCAGACAGGGAGGATATTTCTTTAGCCATCATCATCACTTGACTCTAACACGTAATGTCCGGAGGGGCCGCCCACGAGGCCAGACTTACGATCACCAGGACTGCACACCATGTTGCTTCCTCTCCTTCTACATTTTATTTTTATCCTTTATATTTCTTCTTTTTTATTAGGAAGTGAGTCAATTATTCAGTAAGACAGTCAATCACTATAACAGTCAATCAGTCACTAAGACAGACAGAAAGACACTCAGTTAATTTATCAGTCTGTAAGTCATTTATTCGGTCAGACAATCAATCACAAAGTCAATGAGGACAGGCATTCATTGAGCTGTCGAACGCAGTTAATACATGGGCATGGCGTCCCAACTCGAGAATACAACCACTGAACTTGATGAAACTTTCGAAACTATAAACTGGATCTAAGTGATCAACCGTTAGCTTATATCAAAACATATTGTGCCATTTGTTTCCTAGTTTGACATTTGTGCCTTTTATTCGTGATAATTTTTTTCTGAGCACCAATGTCCCACTTAGCATTTTGAGTTCCCCTCCTCGGCCCCAGGGAGAACCCGGACACGCTATTTTTGGGTTACCACAATAAAAAATATACACGGCCTAAAGTACCATTAAGATTTTCTGTTTACCGTAAAACAACTACATTATTTAGGGTTTTTTAGAGCGTCTGTATTCGGCTCAGTAAAATCCCGTAACACAGGTTGGTGCTGCCAGCATTGAGAAGCACTACATTGAAGAGTTTCTTGGGGAGTTGGGACATCCTCAAGACAAGCGAAGCACGGGTGAACAGACTTAGATATGGTGGCGACAGTTGAATATTCTTATCCGGGTTCGATTGGGGCCGAATATTCAGATAAAATGTGCGTCGTACACCCGCCTGCATGTATCGATCAGCTGTCGCACGGGTTGAGTAAGGATCTTATCTGGGTGACGCCAGAGCTTTGTCCCAAACTGTCGAACAGTAATGAAAACCGGGCTGATGTTGACAGCGAGGAATATTAAAAATTTCCTGTGTTCTAAGAAGGGTACAAACTATAATAATAATAATAATAATAATAATAATAATAATAATAATAATAATAATAATAATAATAATAATAAATTATGATAATGATGATTACAAAAAGAGTAATCTAAGCAGATAATATCAACCAGCCGTAAACCTAAATATTTCCGATAATCATGAATAATTCTAAACCCTAATTAAAACCTAACTATAAATCTGAGCCAGCATACAGGTAATTATGAAAAAATATAAGAGCTCATTACACAGGAAATATAAGTACACCTCAGTATACTTATGAACGAATATCATAAAAGGTACTGGAGCAGTTATTATTCTTGTGAGACTTAGTGAATGGTGCTTCATATCTCTGGCGACTGAAGCACCTTGAAAAATAATAATAATAAGTATATAAAACTAAACCAAGTAACAAGAACAACAACAACAACAACAACAGCAATACCACCAACAACAACAACAACTCCAACAACAACAACACCAACAACAACCACCTACATTATGTAAATTAAAACAGAAGTCTATTGTGATAAGTTACAAAGTTATAAAATTAACTCAGGCAATTAATACAACTGTGGCACAAGTTAAGCCACCGCCTAGTTTTCTGTCCTCATTAAACAAAACATTGAACATTAATTACCTGCAATACGACACCTGGGATTTTCTCACTGGAAGGGCTGAGGAGGAGAGAGAGGGAGAGGGGGTGAGGTAAGGTACAGAAGGAAGAGGAGGTGAAGTGAAGTGAAAAAGGAGAGGAGGTGAGATGAATTGAGGGTGGAGGTGGAAGGTGAGGAAGAAAAGGTGAGAAGGTGAGGTGAAGTGAGGTGAGGTGAGGTGAGGAGAGGTTAGGGAGAGAGGGGAATGAAGTGAGATTAAGGGAAAGAGGGGGAGGAGATGTGGTGAGGGAAAGAGGGGGAGATGAGGTTAGGGAAAAAGGGGAAGGAGGTGAGGTGGGTAGAAGAGTGGGGTAGGTGAAGTGAGGGGAAGAGGGAAGAGGTGAGGTGAGGTGAGGGAGATAAGGGAGGAAGGGAGAGGAGTTGAGGTGAGGTGAGGTGGAGTGAGTGAAGTGAGGTGAGGGAACAGCTCCTTGTTGCGTTCGTAACTACATTAATGGGTCTGATAGCCAGCAGCTCTCAGTCATTACTCCAGGCGTTAATCAATTGTCCTCTCCTCGACTGTAGAGGCTTAGGAAGATAGACCAGTCGCAGTGTTGCACGTTCACCCGTCTGGCCGTCTACAGATAAATATTGTCCGCACCATAACTTGAGTTCTAACAGATGTATTACAACCATATTCCACACACAGGTTCTTGACACACAGATAAAGATCCCAATCAATCGTGGTCTCGTTTGGATGGATAAACCACACCACTCACGGCTTAACTATGAAATTACCATAAGTACGATAGTCAATTATGTAGAATATTTGATACGCTGTGAACTAGTTAGACGCTTATTATGACACAAGAGGATTATGGTTCTAACTCGGAGATTTAACCAGGATGTCCTCCCCGTCTCCTTACATAGATACGGACGGTCCATGCTGTCCTACTCACGTAATCCTTTTGGTATGAATAATTAAGGACGTGTAAGAGGAAATTATGGTCACTCACACGAAAAAAAAATATAAGGTCACTCACAGGATAATTTATGTCACTCGCTGGATACATAATAACACGACAGGAAAAACAAGTACATCTTACAGGAAATAAACATTTATCACACACACACAAAAAAAATGAACAAATATGGTTACTAACAAGAGAAAACTAATTAGGGTCACCCACGCTAAAAAAAACTCTAACACACGAGTAAATTACGGTCACTCACAGGTAAATTACGGTCACTCACAGGTAAAGAGAGGAAAAAAAATTCAGGTACTCACTTATCCCTCAGGTTGTAGACGCCGCCGTACCCACCGTCCACCTTGAGCAACCTGGCCATCAACTCGGCGCCCTTGAAGACGTTCACTATGAAGAACTCAGCCGGGTACGTCTGCTTTCCCTTCTTCTTGTACACTCGAGTCACAAACCCGTAGAACACCACCTGCAGTAGGACGAGAGAGAGAGAAGGATGATGAGGATGTTGTAATGTGGACGACAAAGAGAGAGATAAAGAGAAAAAAAGAGAGAGAGCGAGAGAGATAAGAGCTCACAAGGAGGACGAAGATGGGTGACGCTTGAAGTGGACAGTCCATCAGCGTGAAATAGCATCCGTCGGTAACACGATAACTCAGCGAGGAGGTATTTCAAGACCCGGGATTGCGAACGATGCCTCCACGTCATGATAACAAAAATTGGAAGACGAGATCGTAAAGTGAATAAGTGATAAAATGAGGTGTTGGCAAGACGTGTCGATAAACAGAAAGACACTGAAAACAACGAGGAAGATATACCGGTATGTAAGGCTTGTGTGTGTGTGTGTGTGTGTGTGTGTGTGTGTGCTGTTTAGAGAGGGTTAGATTAGCTTATAATTATTAAGTCAGATTAGGTTAAGCTCGGCTAGAATGATATATATATAAGGTTATGGTAAGTTAAGAGTATGAATATGTTATGATATGGTAAGGGAGGTTAGGTTAGGTTAAGGTTACCATAAAAGTATAAGGTTTAATTCCTTTTAGGTAAAAAATGATAAATCAGGTAAATTACCTTTTTAGAAGACCAACGAGTGAGAGAAAACGATATTGGAGGCAGAAATATCGTGAGGGAGAAACTGAAGGATGATGAAGCACAGGACGTCGTGGTGAGGGAGGCAGCGACACCTAGTGAGGAGGATGGAGGAGGCGAACGTGACGAGGTGGAAGCAGGAGAGTGAGAAGGTAGTGTGTGTGTGTGTGGACAAGACGGGAGGATACATGGAGTGTGATAGCGTGGTGGTGGTGGATGGAGGTGGGTGTGTTACGGATGTCCTCGTCTTGGTGTCAGTGAGCGAGGACTCTCCGTGTAGGTGAAATACACACCACTTTGGAGACTGTCTCCTTTATTCCATTTAGTTTCGTCGCGTTTTGGAATAAATTTTCTATCGGGGTGTGGTTTATTTCAAGACGTCCCGGCGCATCTTGGAATAAATTGATCTGCAAGTCGTGTTTGGTTTATCCGCTACTCACCCACAAATTCTTATCCTTTATACAAATAAATGAATATGCCATGTGATATACACTGATGCCCAAATATACATTATCTCTGAGACATACTGCAATACCCTCGCATACACACACACAAAACCTCTGTGGCGAGAAAATTATTATCAATATGTCTTGGTGATGGCTGTGTGAGCGTACTTCTTCGGGCCTGTCACCACCTAGCCGAAATAAGGACCGGACCCGGACAAGGAACCGTACCTGTATTTTTCTCACACTTCAACCACTGTTTAGGTGAGGTTAAGTTAGATTAGGTAGAGGGTCGAGGAAGAATTAAAATAGACGTCACCACACTGAATTGGAGTCGACCCGTGGTATCCTCTGATGTTTATCCGTTGTTCACTTGGTGTTAATCAAAGGAACAGAGCAAAGACCAATCTATTTTAGGGAGAGGGGAGAGAGACTTGTATTCAGGAATGAACATGAGAGAATACCACGGGTCGGAAAATAGCTATAACAGGAATCATATATTCTAAAAAAAAAAAATCCTAACCCAAATTTTCGGTATCAGGAAAACTGGGGAATATTAGGAAAACAACAACGTTTCCCCTCAACTGTTACAGGTAAACCCGCTGTGTGTATTTGATCTTTATTAACTGGATGATATTTGTAAACACGCAGTTGTTGACAAAATCCCCAGAGGCACATGAACAGGGACATAAACACACAAACAAACAGGACAAAAAAGGTTCGCTCTCCGTGTACACAGAAAATGGAATGTAAGGAATAAATTGTACAAAATATCTGTTGAGCATCTGTCTTGTGTGGGAGTGAATCAATCGTTATTATTTCTAGTATCATTTCTTACATCATCATCATCATTAATGTTAGTTGACGCTCTGCAACGTTTTCGCTAAAGATTTGTCATTTCTCCTCAAGTTAATTTATTCAAAAAGGTTAAAACTGAAGGTTGGAATCACACATGGTAAAGGAAACTCACTCGGACCCAAAACCACACTTAAACCAAGATACCTTTAAGTTAAAACCACCCCAAAACTAATCTAACCCACTCCTAAACTAACTTAACCCTAATTTAACCGCATTTCTAACCTAGTCTATCTTTAAACCTAACTGAACCTGGTATCTTTTTAAGCACCTACTTAAACCTACCTTCAAACTAAACTAAACTAAACTAAACTAAACTAAACTAAACTACTCTTACTTTATCTACCTGAATCTACGGTACCATGAACATAAAATAATCTACCTATAACCCCTAGCTTTAGTATGGAAAGTCATAGTCCTGTTTCAAGTCCGGGTCAGAGTTGTTTTGATTCAAGGCACACAGCCGAGTTGTCCAGCCAGCAGTGTGAGACAGTTCTCGAGTGCTTTAATATGCTGCCTTCAATAGTCTCTCCTGGATGGCAACACAAACTAACGTCCATGTTGGCAGAGAGCTGGAGAAGGTGCGTCTGTTATTACTGCCTTAAATGATACATAAGACCAGTGAATGAGAATATTGGTTATGGACAGTTTCCTCAATGGTGTTATTTATTATGGATGAAAATGTATTCATAGATGCCTCAGTCTTTATGTGCCTCAGGTCTAATGGAACCCAATCTTATGAGTTTCAATCCAAATGGTTACGTTACTTTATTTTAGGTGCCGATTAGAACATAGATGTATCTAGCCTGGGGCCACTCATCTCGCGTTTATGCTCTAAGGAGTGGAGATGGTATACCTTATGACCCACGTAAGGGACCGCTTAGTGCTTACAGCCATCTCTGAGTATTGGTTTGTTTGAGTATGTGACTCTAGCCCACACAGCACGGCCATCAATCACATCGTCCTGGAGGCCATCTGATCAATCAGGGTGTTTGTGTCTGCAATCTACATGCCTACCTGACCAGCGCTACCTGGCTGATTAATTGAAAGTTTGAAGGATCTCATCACGTTCTCTGTTTAAATATATTCCCTTAAAGGTATATCTTGATTCCCTTTAGGATATATGTTGATTTATTAAAGGACATATTTTGCCTCCTTTAAAGACATATCATGATTCCTTTAATGGTAAATTTTGACTATCGTGTGTAAATTGTAATGCGTCCCTCTTGTCTTTTCCCCCACCAACGTAGATGCTTAACGTAATCGGTATGAGCAGTGACGACCTTTGTCCGTAGTGTAGTGTAGCTGTTCCATCGACCATCGTGTATAAACGCCTAACAGCACAGTACACAGGTCGAGATAGTTCGAGTAAGGTGAACAACATCAACGTCAGCTGGGCATTTATAATTATGTGTGTAGTAGTTAAGTTTCTCCTCAAGGAACAGTTTCATGTTACCCCACCCCGGACCCATAACCTAACCAAATCTAACTTATTCTAACCATAAATTGAACTATACCAATCAAAATTAACCTGACCTAACCTAACCCAACCATAACCTAATGTAATCTACCTTTTACCCAAACCGAGTCTAAACTGCAACAAACCTTCCTAAAGCATAACCTAACCTTACAAAATCCATAGTTGAAAGAAGGAAAATATGTTCAAATCTGGGTCTGTGTCCAGAAATTTGTTATGCACTTTACCAACATGAGGCAAGGCAGCACTCGTCTTCTGACCTAAGAGTCCCTGGTTCGCGCGCCGGACACACTCAGTCAAACCAATGTGCAGTAAGGGATATGAAGGAGGTCGAGTGCAGTGCCGGACTCCTTGTGAACCGAAGGCTTGGTATGTTGAGGGTTGTATCCGTATTACCGCTAACAAAACTATTAAGCTCGTGGGACTCACTTTCTCCTTTTACATAAAAAACTGTAATGTTACACTCTTACATATCAAACTACAATATATAGCGTTCAAGAATATCTAATGTAGTTGCTCTATTGCCTGAACAATAACAACTCCTCGTAATAACTTGTTTTCCAACACAAAAATTGTGAGATTTAGAAACTCTTCCCGAGTAACATAGAGGAAAGTAAGCACAAAGGGAACACTTAAATACATGCTCAAAGGAGAACTGTTCATCATTCTTTTACTATCACGCATAAACCAAGATGTTGTGGAACTGCAGTAGAAAAAATTACAAGACAAAATACATTAGTATGATGAACCAAAGGAGTTGCAACGCAGTTTCGTTCATACTTCTCCAACTCTCTCGAGGAATGAATCAAACCCGAGCCTTTCAAAAGTTCGATCCACTGTGACTCCGAGTTCTCAGTGCCCCGAGATCAAGAAACATCACTTCAGAAATAGCACCAGCGAATGAGTCCAAAAAATGAGGGTCAGTGAGAGTCCTACACATTAGGACTCTCGCATCTCACCCTTCACTGATGTTGTGTGAGGCGACCAACCAGCTCAAGGGCTGCAGGGTAAGTCGACCTAATTCCAATAGTCTTTAATCTTACTAAGCCCCAAACTCACCTTACAAAATTAACTTAATCTATCCTAACGTAACTTAACCTAAGTTAAACTAAACTAACCTAACCTAACCTAACCATCACTCCTGTAACTGTCATCAAGGTCGTTCTCTTCATCTCCTATACCTTCATCTTTATCCTGTCTTATCAGCCCTCTCCTCCCGTTGTTCTCGTCCTCTCTCTCTACCTCCTCCATCTGTCATCTCACCTTGTTCGTTATTACTCCCATTCTCCTTTATCTTGTCCTACTCTCCACACCTTCCCTTGGAGTTTGTTTATAACCCTTTCACTCCCTTTGTGTCTTCGTCTCTTCCCCATTTTCCTTATTTCCTCAATCTTCCTTAACCGTGATTCCTTCTATGCCTCTCCCACTTCCCCTTTTCCCCTTCCTCTTTCTTCTTCGTCTAATCCAATCCTCCGTCACTCCTCATTATGATTTACGCGTCTCTCTCTCTCTCTCTCTCTCTCTCTCTCTCTCTCTCTCCAAACTTCAATCTAGCTCAACCCCTTTGACTGAGCTTCTTCTTTATCCATTGTTCCCTCCTCCTCCTCCTCCTCCTCGCCTGCTTCCTGGTTTTCCTCCTTATCTACCTCCCAACCTCTTCCCCTTTCTCCCAATCGCCTCCTTCTTCTCCTCCTCTGCTTCTTTCTCTCAATCTCCCCCTCTTTCTCCCAACCACTCCCCTCCACACACCCTCTACCCCCTCTACCTTTTCCTTCGAACCTATTCCTCCTCCTCCTCCTCCTCCCAACTTCTTCCTCTTCCACCTTTTCCTCCCAACCTCACCCTCTTTCCCTCTTCCCCCTAGCCTCCTCCTCCTCCTCCTCCTCCTCCTCCACCAGGTATGAGTATTAATGAACAGCTAGAGTGAGACTTTTAATAGAAAAAAGAAGTCATATCGTTCATGTTTACGGAGGCTTCTTCTTTATCCCGCCTCTGCTGTTTGAGTCCATCCACCACCGAGTCGGTAAAGCATAACATAACAACACTCTGATCAGGTGAAAGTTAGACACCCCAAATACCTCCAACCCTAACCTAACCTAAGGTAAAACTAACCTAACCTAACTAATCTAACCTAACGCTAACCTAACCTGATCTAAAATAACCTAGCCTAATTTAACCTTACCTAACTTAACCTACCCTAACCTAAAAAAAACAACAACAATATAACCTAGCCTAGCCTACCCTAACTTTAAGTCAACCCACATTAACCTGATGTTCTAAACTAACGCTAAGCAAAGCCAACCTAACCAATAATCAATTAACGCTAATATAACATAACTAAACACTAACCTAATCTAATGCGAACCTAACCGAACCTAACCGAACCTAACCGAACCTAAGGAGCCACTGATTACGGGAAAATTCTGTAAATGGTTCGAAACTTTTGGCTCGAATCAGGTGTCATTATCGACGTGGGTCCGATTATCTCTTGATTTAGTGGATATCTGATATAGTGAAGAACGTATTGTTGAATGAAGACGTTGAAGCTATTTAATAACTGTTGTCTATAAGGAATATTCTAAGCTACAAAGTTAAATATATTATAGATAGTTAATAAGACTTCAGTAAACATAGATGTTTTGGATAGTTAATGAGACTTCAGCTTGTTATAGATATTGTATATAGTTAATCAGACTTCAGTTACTAAGGATACCGTATATAGTTAATAAGACTTCAGTTACTATAGATGTTGTAGAAGAGGAATAAATAATAATAATAATAAAAACCTTATTTCCCCAGGGAGTTCTGACGATGAACGGGATAAATTTGGGGTTCAATGTGATGTCCAAATATGAAAACTGAATTGAAGTGACATTTGATTTAGGTGGCTCATGTTAGGTTAGGTTAGGTTAGGTTAGGTTTGGATGAATTAGTTTAGAGGTAGGTTAAGTTAGGTTAGGATTAATTAGTTAAGAGGTAGGTTAAGTTAGGTTAGGATTAATTAGTTAAGAGGTATGTTAAGTTAGGTTTGGATGAATTAGTTTAGAGGTATGTTAAGTTAGGTTAGGATTAATTAGTTAAGAGGTATGTTAAGTTAGGTTAGGATTAATTAGTTAAGAGGTATGTTAAGTTAGGTTAGGATGAATTAGTTTAGAGGTATGTTAAGTTAGGTTAGGATTAATTAGTTTAGAGGTAGGTTAAGTTAGGTTAGGATTAATTAGTTTAGAGGTAGGTTAAGTTAGGTTACATAAAGGTTAGATTCAATTGAATTACATTAGGTTAAGTTGGCTAAGGAGAGGTCACGTAAGTTTTGGTTTTATTATGTCCACGATCCGCATTCGAACCCGGTCCAAAACATGTCGTATACAGAGGTCGAGCCGCACATAGACGTATAAAGAACTCCTGAACAAGTATTAACCACGATGTAACTCTTCGATAAGGACGACGTAGAACAGGTAGTTGGGCCATTAATGAGGTGATTCAGGTTTTGGTGGGTCGTAAAAGCCAAGGAAATACAAGATTTATGTAAAGATAAGATAAGGTTTATAAGACTCTGTGTTGGAGTACTCTCGGCCACTGGGGAAAATATTTGGAAAAAATGAAAATAAAAAACAAGGGGGGGGGATATTACTAGAGGGGGCTCAGGGGTTGGGAATTATTGGGTTGCTCTCTCTCTCTCCAATAAGCCACAAATATTGCAACACTTCCTCACATTTCACACTACCACACCTACCCACATCACTACACCTCCCCACACCATCACACCCACCCACACCACCACACCTCCCACACTACCACACCTACCCACATCACTACACCTCCCCACACCATCACACCCACCCACACCACCACACCTCCCCACACCACTACACCTCCCCCATACCACCACATCTCCCCACACCATAACACCTCCCCACGCCGCCACCTCCCCACACCTCTACAACACGTAATAGACAAGACAAGGTCCGTAATCTCCGAAACTAGCTGTCCAGTACAGAACCTGACTTAGAGAACGATGCTTATGGACCTTGACAGTTCACGCGCCAGGACTCCTAAAGGAATGTAAAGCGCATGACTACAAGAAGAGAATTTTAGAATATTTCAAGAGTCTATTTTCCCATTTTGATGCCTAACCCTTGACATATGTTTTTAATCCATTTTTAGTAGAGCAAATGTCATAATTAGCTGTTGTTTATCTTATACCGCTGGACTTACTGGGGAATGGGAAGATATATATCTTCCTTTAGTATTATTATCGATGCTGGTACTATAATTTATAATATACGTATCTATCATTAACATCTTTATTATTGTCGTATTGCAATACTTATCATTAATATCACCGAGGAGTTCTCATTCCTGGTAGTGTTGCAAGCGGGTGTTCCCCTGTTATAGTGTCCGTGGGGCCGCTGGGAGCCTCTTATTGTTGTCCTCCCACATCAAAGGTGAGGACAAAGCCTCGTCACCACACCACGGAACAAAGGTGTGTATAATTAATATATATATATATATATATATATATATATATATATATATATATATATATATATATATATATATATATATATATACAATATATTTTATTTTCTACACCCTTTACGTTATCTTACTATCGAAGGTGAAGTACAGTATTTGGACAAGCTCTCAAATTAATAATTTCGTTAAGGACAAAATAACAGTAGGAAGTGTCCAGGAGGGTGTCACTCGTTCTGAAGTAAACGATGCAAGCAGATGGAAGTTGTCCTGTAAATGTAACTATAACTTCCTCGCTACAAATTCGGTACAGCCCAAGAACACCGAACATTTAAATAAAAATTTTACCGGTGAAAATTTAACGCGAGCGAGCAAGCTGTGGTAGCTGGCGCCTGAGTTAGCAAGCTGCGCTAGAGTTAGGGAGCGACACTAATGTTTATTAATGGAGGCAACACTCCGGTGAACGGCGGGCAGGCTGGGTGGGTGTATGAGAAATATATAAGGTTGATAAAAGAATGGCTAACCTCTTTATCTCTTATATAATTCTTTTATTCTTTCTTTAAGCTAACGATATTGACTAACCACAGCTAACCTGCCTCACACCTAACGATATAAAACTAACCATAGCTAACCTGCCTCACACCTAACAATATTTACTAACCATATCTAACCTGCCTCACACCTAACGATATAAAACTAACCACAGCTAACCTGCCTCACACCTAACGATATAAAACTAACCAAAGCTAACCTGCCTCACACCTAACAATATAAAACTAACCAAAGCTAACCTGCCTCACACCTAACAATATAAAACTAACCAAAGCTAACCTGCCTCACACCTAACCCCCAAAAACTACCCCAACAACGGTAGCTATAGTGGTTGGTTATACTAGCTTGGTTATACTAGGTTATACTCGGTTAAACTTGATTAGAATTGGTTGGTAGAAAAAATAATTAAAAACAAATGCAGGAAATAGACACCGAGTGAGAACAGAAAAAAACAATCATAAGTAAAGAAAGAAGGATAGAAAAATGTAAAAGAAAAACGAAATGGAGAAGAAAAAACAAACATAAAAAGAATAATTGGTAATGAAAAGGCAAAATTACATGATGGGAAGAAAAGAAGTTTGAGTACCAAGCAAAAGGAACGGAGAGAGAGAGAGAGAGAGAGAGAGAGAGAGAGAGAGAGAGAGAGAGAGAGAGAGGAAACAACAAAAAACAGCAAAAAATATTTACAGAAGATGAGAAACAGCCCCAAGGAAACACTATAGATAGAACAACAGGGAAAAGGGGGGGAGGGGGTAGAGGGAAATTGACGAAGGAAATGAACAAGAGAGATTACCAAAACGGATGATAAAGATGGATCAGAGTAGGGTGAAACACAAAGGCCTGATAAAGACGAATGCATAGAGAAAGAGAGGATATGAAGGGGGGTGAAGGGAGATGGGAGAATGGAAAAGTATGAGCAGTGAAGGGGACGTGGATAAATGTGGGTTGCGAACTTATTCAAGGATATAAACACACAAACTCTAATAATAATGAAATATCGACTAATAAAGTTTCTGTTACCAAAATCAATATAACGTTTTAACTTATTTTCCGTCATACCACAAATCTCAAGTGACCAACGTATGCAATTCTTTTCTTGGTCAATGGAAGCGAAGTAAAATCCACTGCTGTCTTATGTAGGTTCTCCTTCTCCTTTTGACTGAAAACTACAACGAAAATCTCGACTCTCATATATACAGAGCTGGTGACTGGAGGTGACATGACCCATAATTACCGAGGTTCATTCCACCATAATTGGCTTTTTGGTTTTTGACAATCATCATATCTTTATAATCAACATCATCTGTTCTCGGAGCTTTTTTTTTCTTTATAATGAGTCAGCCGTGACCGTGTACTGTACGTGGGTGTTAATTAATATACCCTCGCCTCAGGTGTGGCCCCAACACTCACCTGTGACTGGCATCTTGTTGCTGATGAATTTGAGGCTCCATAATTGGATGTTTAACTTTTTTCATTATTTTTTTATGCACTCTCATCAAGACTGGTGCCATGGATTATATCTCCCATCCGTTCGTTCGCCCGTCTAATTTACACGTCCATGTTTAATGAATGTCCGACACTGGATTGCTCACTTTGTTAAATAAACTAAAAGAACTCTTCACTGGGGATTCAGGAGCGCGGCATTAAGAGGTTGACAGATGTGTACAATACAATACAGGTCACGTCGGATGATTTATTTCAGCTACAGGCATGACCGTCGGTGGAATTTATCGGGGTGAGACAAGGTTATCAGACACCACTTTTTGTTTCCTTACGAGATCTGTGTATATCAATCTCTATGATGAATTAGACAATCTTCTAGCCAAATAATTTAATTTAAGAGCGCATAAATCCCCTTAACAGATTATTTAATCGTGATTCTTGTCTTTTTTCCGATTGAATTTAGCACATGAAGCTTCTTACCTAATATTGGTAGTTAAAGCAAAGAGGTAAGTTAGGTTATGTTAGGTTTGGTTAGGTTAGGTACGTAAAGTTAACTTCATCTCTTAGTTAGGGTTGGTTACCGTGAGTTAAGGTAGAATTTGATATATTAGGTAAGGTAACGGTAGGTCAGGTTTGGCTAGGTTGAAGACTGAGCTAGGTTAGGTTATGTATAATTGTATAGAAACAGGAAATGGGGAAAAATATTGTAGCTTACCTGTGCATGCTGGACGCGGGCGGTGAGAGAGAGGTGAGGTTGGTTGTCACCGTTCTTACACGCCCCACTGCCTGTTACAGTCACGTCTTCCTTTCCACCTCCATCGCCTACCTCGTTCTTTGGGTTCTTCACCTTCCGGCCCTCATTCTTCTCTGCAACGCCCCTGGCCGCCAACAACACCGTCAGGAGAACGAGCACCAGTACCACCCACACCTTCATGGCTCACACACAAAAGGCAGCAACCTGTGGAAGATAAAAATAACATTTATATGACCTGTAGCATAAAGCAGAACAAGTCATCAGCACCTGGCGTCTCATTTCATCCCGTAATGAAACGTCTGTGGAAGGTAAGACAGATGACCGTTCACCCAGGCTTCCTCCCGGAGTGAACGTTCCCTTACGTGTAACTGACTGATAAATGCGACTGTCTTCTTATGACAAAATAGACGATATAGAAATATATTTGGTAATACACAGAAGCCCGAAGAAGAGCGCGGGACAAGCTTGTACACAGCCGGAGAACTTTACAACAGCAGAACAAACAGTGTTCCCGAGGCAATGTTTCTGAGGACATAAAGTTTAGCCATGAATTGAGACATAGGCTAGCCAGGTGAGTTGTTGAGCTGGTGAACACAGTTATGTCTCTGATGTGACACCTGGAGTCCCTGCTCTCTGAATAATTTCCAAAGCCAAAGTCCTTCTCCTAAGGTCAAAGGTCAGGGGGTCACAAAAAACAACTCCTGACTAACTACGTCGTTTAATGAAAAGTGAGTGACAAAGCCCAGAAGAGAATGTCTTTTGTCAATCTCCAAAGATCAAGGGTCAAGAATTTAAAAAAAAAATCGAACTTACAGCACTAATTCGTCCGTGGGCGAACCCAAGACAAGAGACATTCTGAGGCTGGAAATTATTATACTCTGGCCTGTTGTTTGTATGAGTAAATTATTTAAAGGTCAGACGGAGTCAACGTCACAACTCGGCTTATCTTAAATAACTTACTAAATCTACTACACTAAATAATCTGTAAAACATAACAGAATAACAAATATAAGATAGGAGCACCGGAAGGTTGAGTAGAGAAGAAGCACAGTATATGTTAGCTGGTGTCAATGTTCGTATGTATGTGTATGATCAATCAAGAGTCCGACCAAACAGAAGTGCACACCCTTCCCACCATCCTAAGAGCGTTTCAGCTACCTAACACCAACACCCAGATCCTTAATATATAATTCTTTAAATTTTTCCGTACAGGTTTTTATGTAATGTTACAAGTTAGTAATGTAACACAATGTACCTTTAGTGTTTGTGATTACCGTGGATGTATATAGTTTGGAGGTGACACAGGTAACACAGGTAACACAGGTGACACATGTAACACGGGTAACACAGGTAACACATGTGACACATGTAACACAGGTAACACAGGTAACACAGGTGACACATGTAACACAGGTAACACAGGTGACACATGTAACACAGGTAACACAGGTAACACAGGTGACACAGGTGACACAGGTAACCTTCTTTCGTGGGATGGTTTATGGTTGCCTCCCAATGTTCATGTGGTCAGCCATGAATCACCAGAGACAGACGTCCTAAATTCCCCGCCTCTTGTGTACAATTCCGCGAGTATCTAGATAAATTATGACTTTTTTATTTTTTTTCGACTGTCTATGTTTACCATTTTGTTATATTTTGACGCCATGCCTCGTAAACACCACACTGTCCCTGGTAGGATGTAAACAAAGCCAGTAGCTGCGTGGTGTACAGAGGCTAGAGTTAAATGTACATGTATTAGTTCAACGTCCGAGGTGAATGAGGAAGCAAACACAGCGACGAGCAAGTATACACACAGCTACTTTAAGTCTCTAGGGTGACAACACGCGCTCACCCCGTGTGCGTTTTATGGCTGTCTCTCCTACACAAACTCTTTTACTGTCATGGAGTGATTTTATTACTAACTTTTATTAAAATAGCTTTGAATTTCTCATTATATCTTCAATAAATCATCATACTGTTTCTATTTACATCCCGCACTTGACCCGGACGAAAAATTAAGTCCCTCAAAACCTATAGCCTTTATAACATTTAACTCAAATCATGAAGGATGTAAATACTGGTTCTCTTATTGGGGAAAAACTTAAAAAAAATGTAAATTAAAAAGTTTCGGGTATACAATATTTCAAACAAGTGTAGCTACGGACCCTGCCAGAGCTACCCAGGAGGATCAGACACACTGAGTGACAAAGGGACAACGGCATCACCTAGATTCGTTTCTCAAATAACAGAAGCGTCGAAGAATTTTATTTTCCTTCTTCTTAAAGGAAGATAAAGTGATACATTTCTCGCGAGCACAAAACTTTTTTCAGAACGTTTTTTTTCTCAAAAGTTGAAGCATAGCGAAGTGTGAAAGACAAACTTTTTTTTCACATTCATCTTACATAAAATAATACTTTTTTTTACTCATAATTACACAATCTCATGCGTACAATGCCAACACCTTAAGTGCCATGAATTAACCCAGAGTATAAGATATCTCAACCCTTTGAGTACGATAACCCCGACCCCTTGAGTACAAAACTCATTCCCTGGAGTACGATTTCTTAACTCTTTAATGCGATGACAGTTCCCTTGTGTACTGCAAGATTATATGGTAAAGTCATCGTACTCAAGGGATAAAGAGAACCGCGTCAGTTGTATTCTGGGTTAGGTTAGGTTAGGTTAGGTTAGGTAAAATTAAAATCACGTTACAATAGGCCAGGTTAGGTTAGTACTTATATACACGTCACTAATTGGATCTTGGGCCACCACAAGGGACATAAAAGTGGATTCTGTTACTATGCCAACATTTCGGGTTACTCTCAGTTTATAGCTATACCTTTTACTGAAAGAGTTGGACTTCAGACACATCAACAGTATATAACGTTGGTGTGTAGTGTGTAAAAATTCGCTGGAAAAAGAAATAAAGAGAGTCACACACACACACACACACACACACACACACACACAAAGAAGAAGAATGAAACAGCTTAAAATAAAAACAAAAGCTTATAGAACAGAATCAGTGACAGAAAGATCGACAGAAAAAAACAGATAATACAAAAAAAACATACAAATAAAAAATCTAAAAAAAAGAAAAGGTAATAAAAAAAGAAAAACACTAAAACATAATAAAATAGTTGTAAAAAAAGAAAAAAGAAAGAAAACGGAAAACAGACAAAGGGCCAACACAAAGAAATACCACACCACTAGCACACACACACACACACACACACACACACACACACACACACACACACACACACACACACAGATTTAAGTAGGACTATACCTGAAAGTGTAAGAGAAACGCCCTATCCCTCGGTCACCACCACACAAGCTAAAGAAACCCTGTAGGCTCTCTCTCCCTCTTAAAAGCTTCCTCATACTTTACAAGGAAGTTTATTGAAGAGTTTGGAGAGCCTAAGGAACTGGAACAGAGTCTTGTATCTTAGGGTCGAAAGGTCACGTCAAATGTACACAGTGAAAAGGAAACTAAATAAAGGAAACTAGATAAAGGAAGAAGATTAAATGAAAATAAAACGAAGGATAAAAAGAATAGGGATTAATTAATTATTAAGAAAATGGACGACTATAATTAATTCTGCTTCTCCGATCAATAACAACAACGTAATAATAATAATAATAATAATAATAATAATAATAATAATAATAATAATAATAACTCCAACAATAATAACAACAACACTAATAATAATAACTACAACACCAATCATAAAAACAAAATTAACAACAAAAAATAACATTGATAAACACACTGAGAATTTATTAGCCGAAAACAATAATAGCTACAAGGTACAATTAAATGCCACTAACAATAAACCGATATTAAGAATTAGGTTGTTCATAACAGACCAGTGAGAGCGAATACTGTAGTCTAATGACGGGCTTATTAGGAATATTAATAGTATCCATTGTAATATTAATCCCACTGCAGGCTGTGCGAGAGCGTGTAGATAGATAGATAGATAGATAGATAGATAGATAGACAAAAAGAGAGAGAGAGAGAGAGAGAGAGAGAGAGAGAGAGAGAGACCAAAAACGATTAAAAAAAGAGAAAGAAAAAGAAGAAAGGGAGAGGGGGGAAGGGAGAGAAAACAGAGAGAAGAAAGGAAGAAAGGAAGGGAGAGAGAACAAAGAAAACAAAGAGAACGATATTAAATGACAGACAAAGAGAGAAAGAGAATGATTGAAAGACAGAAAGAGATTGAGGAAGAGATAAACAAAGACAGAAAAGAAAAACAAAAAAGATAAAGTGAGAGACATCGAAAATATAAAAAAATTATACTTTCAAATGTTTCTTTTAAAGTACCCGGTCCCGTACTTAAAGACGAGGAGGTGGAGAAGGTGAGGTACACACCACTCCAGCACGTGTAGGCCATCCTCCAACCCTCCTTCCTCACACCTTCCACCCTCACCTCATTACGCCCTCCAGTTTCTCTTCCACCCATTCTCCACCTGCCCTCCACCCATTCTCCACTTACGCTTCACCAATTCTCCACCTATCCTTAACCTACCCTCCACCCATCCTTAACCTCCACCCATCCTCAACCTATCCACCCATCCTTACCTACCCTCCACCTATCCTTTACCTACCCTCCAATCCTTACCTACCCTCCACCCATCCTTAACCTACCCTCCACCTATCCTTTACCTACCCTCCACCCATCCTTAACCTACCCTCCACCCATCCTTAACCTACCCTCCACCCATCCTTAACCTACCCTCCACCTATCCTTTACCTACCCTCCACCCATCCTTAACCTACCCTCCACCCATCCTTAACCTACCCTCCACCTATCCTTTACCTACCCTCCTCGAGACTGTAGGGCTACAATGTAAGTGACTGTGGACTGTGCTAGTAACTGGAGCCCCAACTGTAATGAGGATAAAGTGCTTGTTACTTAATAGGTTAATCTGTCAGGTAGTGTGAGAAATTCGTTGTTAATATGACCTCGGTTGGGCATTTCCTAATGAGAAAGAATAATGATGCGTCTTAAAACTGAGAAATCTTCGATATAATTTTTGTTAGAAGGCTCAAAGATCCGCCAAAGGTGACCTGACCTGACCTGACCTAACCTAACCTGACCTAACCTAAACTAACCTGACCTAGCCACACCTACACATGGCACAGCACTCTTATAGCTGTGTTCCCGATTCGCCTTTCACGTTCATAAAAGCCTCTTATCCTAGAAACGCTTTGATATTACACTCAGTAAAGGCTCGACCGAACTGATTTTATCAAGATTTATCTTATCCACACACTTAGCAAAAACGTTGACTGATTTTTGTGTTGCTGTCCCCCCAAAAATGAGTCTTTAATATGAGCCTTAAAAAAAATATCAAAAGTCGTTCAGTATCAGACTTAATATATCATTTCCTAGTTCTAATATTGTAGTCGTAACCATCCAATAAGTTTGAACCATCTAGTAAGGTTCAACCATTCAGCGTTGAACCATCCAGGAAACTCGAACCATTTAGCAAGTTGAGACACAGGGGTTTATTAAGCTGTTAAGGGGAACAGTAACAACGTCAGCAGGCAACAAGTGCGGCCAAATTACATTATGAACTTCCGTGTTGTAAGCTAATGGAGGTTGTTATGGTGTGTGTGTGTGCGTGTGTTATTAATCATTAAGTACCAATACGAAGCTATAACTGTGCTGTGTTAATATATACTGTTCAAATTTACTCAGAAACAAGACATTAGCCTAACATAAACCTTCGTTAAAACAAGTGTAGATATATTGTCGAGGGGTTGATCTGGCGACTAAGGATGTGACGCCTCCTGCCCGACATTCAGAGCTTATCATCTTCAATGTCTCTCTCTCTCTCTCTCTCTCTCCCTCTTTTACTCTCTTTCTCTCTCCTCTCTCATCATCGTACTCAAGGGGTAAATCATCGTTCGCAAGGAATAAAATTATTGCACTCAAGGGGTAAAATAAACGTACTCAAAAGGTAATATTATCGTACTCAATGGGTAAAAATCATCATACTCAAGGGTTAAAATCATCGTACTCAAGGGGTTTAAAAAAGATGAGACAAAAAAATACGAAAAACAGATACAACAAACAGCGGAAGATAAATTACTAAAAAAAAAAGGAACAGATAAATTGGTGAGTTATGTCAAGGAAATGAAAAACGAGAGAACCTTTCCACCATTAATCACACAACACAGTCTTCCTCTATAGCTATACCCTGCTAACCTAACCTAACCAAACCTAACCTAACCTAACCTAACCTAACCTAACCTAACCTAACCTAACCTAACCACATAATTGGATGATAAAGAGGTGAACCGAAATGTGAAGATAAACAGACGAAATACAGTATATTAAGAGAACGTAGGTATCTGTGATATATAACAATTAAAAAAAAGATACGTACCAAGGAAAATACATTATAAAGGTAGAGTGTCAAGTAGTCAGAAACCCAGATGAGGAGAGATCAAGTTTGATAAACAGACGGAAACACTAAACATCTCCAGTGATGATTACAGCCGCTTCTAAATGTCAGGAGGCACAGTGACCCCACACACCAGTTCACCTCCAGAACTAGGATCATTGTCACTTTTTGCCCGACTCAATACTCATATTTATTATTATTATTATTATTATTATTATTATTATTATTATTATTATTATTACATACACGTTTCATACGATAATGAAGCTTAATAAACAAATAGGTTGACAAGTAGTGCACCAAACTTCCTCGGCATTTCAACATAAAGACTGACTAATAATGTGACAAATACACTGTAGCGTTATAAGCCATGCATTAAGAGTGAGGAGAAGGAAGATGAGAGACATATGAGACAAGAAGGAGGACAAGTAGGAGGTAGCGGAACAGGAGGCGGATAAAGAGGAGGAGGAGGAGCTCACACTTCACCTAACTGACACCCTATTCGCCTTATGTCTTCACCTGCAGGATATTGAGGTTCCTGCCTCCTGAGGAATATTGTCACCCTGACCTAGTTAATTAGAAGGATTGGTTCCTATTGGATTTATGGAGCAGGGATAACCATTGTCCTATATAATATTTAAGGGGTAGGATATACGGTATTAAGAGTAGAGATATATTAAATTCATATCAGAGGCGCAAGTTGTTGATTCTCTTTGGGGGTTTTAAAGTTCTTCAGGGGGATTTAAAAGGATTTGGGGATTTACAGTGCTTGAGGGGGATTTAAAGAGCTTCAAGGGGATTTAATAGGCTTCAGGGGGATTTAAAGAGCTACAGGGGGATTTAAAGAGCTACAGGGGGATTTAAAGAGCTACAGGGGGATTTAAAAGGATTTGGGGATTTACAGTGCTTGAGGGGGATTTAAAGAGCTTCAGGGGGATTTAAAAGGATTTGTGGCTTTACAGTGCTTCAGGGGGGATTTAAAGAGTTTCAAGGGGATTTAAAAAAACTGGGTGATTTTAAAAGAGTAGGAGTAAAAAAAAAGATTTAAAGAGCTGAGTGGGGATTTAATGGACTAAGTGATAGGATTTAATAAAGAGCTCAAGAAGATTTAAAAGGCTAGCATTATCTAAAGAGCTGAGGGATGAAAGGGATTTTAAAATTAATAAATAATGTTGAAAGGAAAAGCGGATTCAAAAGATTGTGATGGATTAAATTAAATAACTGTAGGGATCTAAAAGTGATTAACTAAAAAGTGTGTGTGTGTGTGTGTGTGTGTGTTTGGGATTCTGCACTACGATTACATACTCGTCTTTTCGATAAACAATCAAACTACTGTACCGTGTTATTGACCCGCTTGTAATCCATCAACCGAGGATTACCTAAAGTGGTGTGTTCCCTGCGGCGATAAGTTACACTAGCAAATAGACGAATTGGCGCGCAAAAACATACACACAAAAACGAATAAAAACCACTACATGGCAAAAAGACTAACTACGACACACACACACACACACACACACACAAACAGAATATAATAACTCCCTTATATTATATTTCAGAGAACGGATTGTTTACCCCCTTTAAAGCCACGAAATTTTCACTTGCCACTTGCAGCGTCGGTATTGAAAAGCTCTTAAAAACATCCACACAGCAGGGAGTTTTAACCAACAGGCAGTGAGAGAGTGCCACCCTAAAACAAGGTTGGCACTGCTGGCATTTACGTCTCCCTAGAGCTCATCAACGATCTCCAATATTCTTTATTAACTCTGGATAATAATGACATAAAGGCTGATCACTAAGCTTGTTGTGACATATCTATATCAAGTTTGAATAAAAGTCCATAAATATTTGTTCGAATGGCGAGCATCCTTGACGCTGTCCAGGTATGCGAGAGCCACTCTAGTTTGTGACTTTTGACCAGGTGGCGCCAGCGTCTATGTTGGGCTTCCTGTAAGGTAACTTTATTTGTATCTCTATTTAACCAGTATTCATTGGGTGATTTATCTGTTTTTCAATGACGTTTAGGTTATATTATTAATAGTTTGATTTGAAATAACGTTTGTAATTTACTGAGTTAGGTAGAAGGGTTTTTTGTTATGTAAGATCTGGTGCTGGTGGAGGGTAGCCTTCTCTTTCGTCTGGTCAGTCATTAGTGTTATTGACTAAACAAGTTAAGTAAAGTTAGGTTAGTGCGGATATGTAGCGATATTCTATTAAGGATATATAAATATATACTAGCAAAAATATGTAAGTTTATATTAGTGAGGAAGTACTGTATGAGCATCTAGTAACAGTACACGGGATAAGGATAAATCAGGGAGGATATCGTTGGATACATTCGAGAGGATTATAAAACAAAGAATGTAAGGACATCTTCGTATGGACTACACCATGGTGGCTCAGTGCTGGTGAGGCCTTACAGTTTAATATATTCCTCACGTCATTAAAATTCAGGGAAATTTACATGATGTGGGGAATTCTGAGTACCTCATACTCACGCCCATTACCACGCACATTTCTTCGTTAAACGTGAATAGAGTTAAAACTGGGTCTTACAAACGACCAACAATGACCTGACCTGAAATTAGGAACGGTGAGGTCTTGGAGGATTACGTTCTGGCCTCGAGTTGCAGCACACTGTTCCTTGATCGCCAATTGGCCTCCCGACAAGTGTTAAGTCTAGCATTTGGAGAATTAACTCGTGGAGAGTAAGAGTAATAATTATCACAAACGCCACCAATAGAATGTAACTGCAGTGCGTTGAAAAAGGGTGAAAAATATAAATTTGGATAGATAGAAATGAAGTTCAATAATACCACAGCATAATAGTAATTTTGTGGGATTGGAGAGAGGTGGAAGAAATTGAGTTTCCCCGTCGGGTAGTGAACTGTTGGACCAGGTGAAGGGCAGCTTGGGAGAAACTATTCTACTGCGTGTGTATCATGGAGAGTTAAGTGTTTAAGGCTGAGAGCCATATTCTCGTGGAGTACAGCTATCAGAAATCTTTAGTAATGACTGACACATTTATAGATTCTTAACTATGTCTGAAGAGTCACCTGTGAATGAGGCTTAAGTTTTGTTTTACACGTGTTATGTTCCTGATTGGTCTCACAGGTAACGTTATGAAGGTCATCACTGACGTGAGTCTCCACGAGCCTGTCTGCCAATTACCACGTTTCTCGTTTATTAGCTCAGTAACCTGGAGTAACCTAACCTGAACTGTGTGGCAGCACAAACGACAAACAAGGTACAGTACATGAAACCCTAGCTGGGGTAGAGTTAACCTGGCAAGGATAAGGTTAACCTAACAGGAACAGAGTTAACATTGTTAGATTAGGATTAACCTAGAAGGGGCAGGGTGAACCTAGCAGGGGCGACCTTACCTAGGTTTGGTGAGATGGTTCCCTAGCAGCACTAAATGGATTCCGAATGTTGCTAAACTCAGCAATAAAGTGAAAAAGAAAGCTATAAAATGCTTCTTGTCATATCCTGCCTCGCCCCCACAGATTGCTGTGAGCCTGAAACTGCCTCTGAGTTCAGCTTGGAGGACGAGTGCCACGGATGATCTGTCTCAATGGGATGTTACAGTCCTCGCCCACAACCACGCTCGGCTTTTACAATCTTAATGTTCGCATCAGCTTATTCTACGAAGGAAGAATTGTACCAGCGGTAGTTCTCTCTCCACTTAATTAATAAATTAATATTAAGACCTGTTTGGGTAGTTATAGTAGAGTTACTTAACAGGGATTAAATTGTGACATGAAACAAATTATTTTTTCACATTCCAGTTGGATTTAACATTTGTAACTCATGTACAGCCAATGTTCAGTAAAAATTTGCAACAGTAATTCACTCGTATAAACGATTTATTACCATCTTTTGTTAATTTTGTATTAACTGATAATTTGTTTTATTTTGTTTGATCACCGAAAGAATATTTCTGATGTATAATAAAATCCAACCAGGCTCTTGGTCCTTCACCTTCAAATCTTCATTCATTATGAATCGGTTTCTGCAAACATCTGCATTGTGTTCACCCAAACAAACAGGGGGAGCCATGTAGCCTTAGTTACAGAAGCCATTCCAAAATTCAATAACTAACTAAACCCAAACAAACAAGTGAGCAGCACGAAACTAAAGCAGAGGGGAGTTTTGTTTTTTAAGAGTAGACGTAAAAAAAAATGACCTGTATGTGTTGTGTTAGGCTGTGTTATCCTCAGACACCGTGAACCATGATCAGTTAACAAGCTATTTAAAATTATATCCTAGGCAATATGTAGGGAAGCCGATTTCGTTTTTTTTTTCAGAAACAAAAAATAATCTTTCACTATAGAAGGTGCACTTTAAAAAAAAATCCGTCAGTGTATGAGCAAATACAAAAGGCTCCATTATAATCGTCCTATCGTACCGGCACCGCTAAAGAAAATAAGCACACACTGTCGGAGAAAGGTTAAGTCTTGCCGTCACCCATCAACATGGTTTGAGTTACGAGTGAAAGGAAGGCAGCCTTTCAGTTAACACAATGAAGCGAAGGATTGATTCTGTTTCATCAGATCTGGAGGTCTTTTGTTTTACGAACTTATGTGACTACAGTGGGTAAAAACGTTTTTTTTTTTTCATTCTGAGGTATATATGCGTGAAAGACCAAATTTGTTTTAGGATTTGTTAATTTGACAATTTCTCTTGGTATACGAATCAACCCACGAAATGTTTGATGTCCTTCATAGATTCTTACAGGAAAAACAAATCCACGGGAAATGCGATCGGATTCCTTACCGATGGAGCTGCATTTATGACTGGACACAAAGGCGGTGTGAGAGCATCAGTGAAGAATGCCGTCACGGTCACAGTATATGTCCTCACTGTTTAGATCCACCAGGAAGAGCAACTGGCCCAAGTTCTTAGCCCTGAGTTGAATAGTATTACAGACTGTTGCCACGGCAATGAACTACATTAAGAATCAGCCTGCCCACAGCCGCTGGCACGCCTAGGTCTATGGCGAGATGAGATCCTTGCACGAAGCTCCTCTCTACCACACCAGATAGGCTGGCAAACCGAAGGCAAAAGACCTCAGTATTTTTTATGGCGATCCACGACATGCAATTCTTTACGTTATAAAAAATGAAAAAAAAAGATTGTTGATTTTCTGAAAGACCTTCACAAATTGTTTCTTCAAACTTCTGTGATATATTCATGAAGCCAACTGAGCTAAAATAATCTATATATGGCAAAGGTAGACATCCTGAGGCAATATAACCATACAACTCCTACATTTTACTCCCTCGTACTTGTGTAAAGCTGGATTCAGGGCACAGGTGGACAAGTCCGGATGTTGTTCGTCTTTGGCTGTGGCCTCAGAACTGCGTTGTGTACTGTACACTCCCGACGAAGCTAAATATTAGTTTATGTTTATCGAGCAAGTATATACATGTTTCCAATCAGTAGTAAATGTAATGGAAGCCATCATAAATCAGGTATCAAATGTCTTGAAAATAATATGTTTTGTATGATTCACTGTCTAATTATCATCATTAAATACGTTCATCACCACTAAAAAGCATCAAACCCTGACGTCAGCCACGAATGCCTTACGTCAAGTATCATAAGATAGTTTGAATTAGGTTTTCTACAACTTCAAAACCATGAATTGATGACTGGCCGTTTATTTTCCTTAACCCAGAAGTCTAAAGTCTTTTTAAAGATTAGATATACTGGTACACGGAAAATTTGATTTGCGTAATTACAAATGTTTTACTTAATGAGAGTTGGGGTTTTCTGGTCAAGTAGGGAACAAGATTCACGTTTATGTCGCGGAGACAAATATAGTTTAAAAAAGAAAATTGAAGTACTGTATAGAAAGAAAAGGCAAACACGGAAGGAAGAAAACGATATAAAAATAAGAAAATTACAAGAAAAAGAGGAAAAAAGAATAAAGCAAAAAGAAAAAAGAAAGTAGAAAGAAGAATATGACTGAATACCAAAGTTTCGGAAGTGTCCTCATACGTCCACTCGACTTGCCGCTCTCGCGTCTGACGAGTTAAGTCTGGGCAGGTTACACCACACTCCTGGCGGCTAGAACCTCCACCCTTCTACAGTACACACACACACATACACACACACACACAGACACACACACACACACACACACACACACACACACACACACACATACACACACACGCAGCCATACGAACACTTTGATTAAGAGAGCTTTTTTAATCGTAAGTCAGATGGTGGATTGTATGGGTATGGATTAATGCCAGTATATCTATGACCAGTGTTAATGAACCCAGCAGAATTAAATACCATCTTCCTATGACTGAACTTCCAGCAAATATCCACTCTTAAGATCCGGTGGTTCGTTCTTCATTATGTACGATACTATTCTAACATGAGGTGCTAAGTCCGTTTGTCCACGGTTGGATATTGAATTTCTCTTTGTGTTTCTCTGCCTCTTGCAAGGTCGAGATACAGCAAACAAGTGGCATTTCTGATCCCGGTATGTGGCGAGCAGTTATGTAATAGCCTCGCAGCCAGTTCTTTCAGTGCAATCGGTAACGTTGAGGCCGTCCAGCACAACACGCCAGGGCGTGTCACCAACTCTGAAACTCCAGCTTTATTTAGACAGGTTTTCTCTTCCAGTTAACTCACTGCAGTAGGAACACGCACACCTGCAGGAGAAATAAAACTCCAGGGAACGTTTCAGCCACAAAACGATATACTCTCTACAACAGAAATTACTTTGTCATGTAAGAGAACACGATGGCCAGACAACAGCCACGCCAAAGATGCATTTACAAAGTACTGGCCACTCACACAGCCCCGCCAGAAAAATGTGTGAATCCATCCTTGCCTCTCTCACTAGCTCAGTGAGGGAATGTGACGCCAACAGAGAAAGCTACTACACTACTTCTCAGCCTCCACAGTTCCCTTGACATTATAATTAACCATTTGCGTCGTCGGAGTAGCTATGAATATTCAAGATGGCCGCTCAGGAGCCCCGCAGGAGATTTATCTTCGTTCCATGTTCTTGGGTTAGTGACCTCTCAGCACCACCGCCACCACACTTACCACAAACTGACTTAATAAGGATTTGCACATATGCCGTCTGAGGATGTCTGGGTCGCAGAAGCTTGCCACACTAACATCAAAGGAGATGCTGCAGTATATTCCTCTGGCTGTCATTAACTCAAGGGCTACACCTCGGTAACCACAGCTGAAGGTTCTTCAGCATCAAACAACCAACAGCCCTTCGTCTGTTCTCAATTTTTTTTCACTTTCAGGTAGCTCGTCCAATCTTAGCTCCTCTTCGTATGCAGATGAGAAACCTGCAAGTGAGATGAACTCCCGGCTTGTGAGATGATGCAAAATTACCAGACACCACCAGGCGTTACGTCACGGCAGGTACCATCTGCAAGCGCAACCCATTATGTAAAGCAAGCACTGAGGCATGAGCAAACACAGGCACTACAAGCACGCAAGTCCCCGAGTCCCCAAGATCAGGACAAGGGCGTTCCTCGCCACTACCAGCCCTGGTATCAAGGGCCGGCTCTATCAACTTTAATGATAATCCTTATTAGCTGCTGTCTCGTTTATGAAATGTTAAGTGTGGTGTAGAAGCTTAACCTGTCTGAATTTAACACACACACACACACACACACACACACACACACACACACACACACACGTACAACATATTATGACCTTTACAATAGAGTGAGGTACTTCAGGTATAGGATTGACAAATGAGATGTAACCACACTTGTTTTTAGACACAAATATAATGACAGATACCAGATACCCACATACAGTACAGTACATGCAGGTTAAGTAACATATTGTACCGTGAGCGTGAACCAGGAATTAACTATTGACAGCGTGAACCATGAACCAAGTCTTGACATCATGAACCAAGACTTGACATCGTGAACCAAGTCTTGACATCGTGAACCAAGTCTTGACATCGTGAACCATGAATCAAGTCTTGACAGGGTGAACCCCATGAACCAAGTCTTGACATCGTGAACCATGAACCAAGTCTTGACAACGTGAACCATGAACCAACTCTTGACATCGTGAACCAAATCTTGACATCGTGAACCATGAACCAACTCTTGACATCGTGAACCAAATACTAACGGTGTGAACCACGAATCAAAGAATGACAGCGTAAATATGATAAAATAAAATTATACACTTCAAGATACAAAAAAAAAAACACTATGATAAGGTAATATATGATTATGAGGAAAAATGCAGCAATATAAGATAGAAAAAAAAGGTTAAGGTTAGGTATATAATATTGCAGAAGGTAATAAAAGGTAACTAGCAATATATGTATAAGTTCATTATAAGAAATTGACCTTCTAGAAAGACTGGGCTAAAAATACCTGCATTAACATAACCTATACTGGAAAGTTTGTGGAAATGCATGTACTGTAAACTCATTTTTACGCAAATTCACTTTTTTTTTTAAATTTGGGTAATATTTCCCAGGCCTGTTGCATCATGTTGGTTGTCAAAGTCAATCAAAGTCGAGGGGGTTCTGATTCAGCCAATCAGCGGCTGTCTTTCCAAGTTTCCGGGTTTTTTCCAGTTATATTCGTCTCTTCTCTCCTGAAATATGGATTCGCTCTGACAACTGTGATTCTTCGCTCGTTTTGGAAATCCTCCCTAAATACACTAAAAGCAATATTTTGCCAGTTACCTGTTTCAAGCGGTACATAAGACCTCATCACGAGTTTGCACAGCTTCCTACACCAGGTCTCCCTTCTCTATCCTCACCCAGGAATTTATATTAAGGAAAGATATTAAAGGGTTAGGTTAGGTTAGGTTAGATTCGGGTATAAATTACATGTACCGTACATTAATTCCCTTACCAAACTGCACAGGTAAAAATACTTCTCATAAGGTAACAGATCATTAAAATCATCACCACATATACAGGTAGAGCTCTTTCCAGGCCGGTGACAGCATCAAGAGGGAAGTACCGTATACTGAAACCCCCACCAGCAACCAACACTTATTGTTTCTCTGTGCTAATCAGAGACTTTACCCAACACAGTCTTGTAACGGAAACATTGGCGTGTGTACCGTGTTAACAATGGGGCAGATTGCTTAGTACATGGGAGGTGAAAAAATATTACAGTACGTCTGCTTAAGGAGAAGTAAAAGAAATCAGGAACACGGAAATGTGGAGTGAATGAGATTTTTTTTTTCCCTGGCAAAATGGGAGCGAAGGAAAAATGGGAAGGAAAGTGGATGGGAGAGAAAGGGAACGGAAAATGGAAGGGAGACGAAAGGTGGGAGAGAAAGAGACGAAAGGTGGGAGGGAGAGAGAGGATAGGCAGGAGGGAGAGAAAGCAAGGAAAGGTAGAAGGGAGATAAAAAGGAGGGAGGGTTAGAGGGAGAAAAATAAAGGAGGAAGCACGAAGAAGTAAAGGTAAGTACATAAATACAAACAGAGATAAATAAATTTAAACCAAAAATAGGAGAGAGAGAGAGAGAGAGAGAGAGAGAGAGAGAGAGAGAGAGAGACAAAAACAAAACATGAACAACTCCAAATCAGAAAGAAATCGCCGAACAAAGCGGCCTTAGATGTAGTAGGAAATTGAAGTTTTCAGAGCAGGCTTTACCAGGCACCTCACACAGAAAACAATTGTGATGTTTATGATAAGACACAGAGACCGAAATACACCGACAAACTTACGACTATTAAGAGAATAAAAAAAATAAATAAACCCCAACGACAACTATCCTGAAGTACCGTAAATACTGAGAATTCCTAGTTCGACTTCTGACAGATTTATGTTTTATTATTATATTCTACTAAATACCCGATAATAATAAAATAAAGAAACGGTATTTAATTTCAATAGCTTCTGAGTGTAATTATTCTCGTAGTTATTTGGGCCTACGTCTTTGTAACTCAAATGATCCACTGAGACACCTCTACATTATAACCCTTGAGAATCCAGGCCCATGGCGACTGAAACTGAAATATACAGCAAACCTTTACACTACTTGGGTGAAAAGCAGCCCAAAGATAAAAGAGAATTCTGAATATTACACATTTGGGTGAGAGGCAAGGGAGCTTCGTGTTAAGGCGGAACGTTATGTAAACACTGGAGCAAGAACAACACTCCAGGTAACAAACCGTCGCTGGCTCATGACTGACGGTGGAATTTAATATCAGCAGCGGGTTTTCTCGCTCAATATATAAGATGAACCATAATATTCATGATCAAGTAAATAAAATATAATTCCTTAGTTAAATATCGAACTCTGGGTTATATAATGTATATTCTGGTGTGAAACTAAGAAGCATCGTGCAGGACCGGAGCTTAACGTAAATAAGGAACGCGAGACTACCCAACTCCATCTATTGACTGGAGGCGAAATTTAATAGGAGAATTGGATTATCTCTCCCATCAAGCTGCCTATTGATCCCCGATGGAACGTCGTTGCCTCCAGGTAATTGTTTATCAAGGCCTTTCACAACACCGTGTCGGGGATTTTATTACCTGCTGTGAATCGTTAAAACAGATGAGGGAGTTTGTCCAGAGCTTTTGACGTTATGTGCAATAATGAAACTTTGAGTATAGATTGTGCGATATAACGGATAATATTTTACTGGACGATATACTTTGAAGGTAAGGATATATATATATATATATATATATATATATATATATATATATATATATATATATATATATATATATATATATATATATATAAAATAGAGTACCATCTCTGCTTGCCTTTCTTAGGTGACCATTGTCTTAGAAAAGAGTGTAAGCATCGTTCACGGAAAATCGGGATCATTTTTCCTGAGCTGTGAGTAGATGTCTTCCCTGCCACCTCTTGAGATGCTTTATGAATTTATATAAATGTTTATACGTCGTAAACAGAGTTATTAGTTTATGGCGTTAAACCCAGAGCATTATTATTTTATGATTTCTTCGAATTTCGCAAATGAGGGATGAGAGCCAATGGTACAACAGCTTTCAACCCCCGTCTTTGGACCACTATGCTGTGATGCTGGAACATTATGATTGTACGAGTAAAAAAGATGCCCTGAAGTTCCCGTTCGTTTTAGTGAGACTGAAACCCAGCTCATTCAGAGACTCCAAGGCTTACGCACCCCAAGCTCCAGACTCTCTGACTCTACTGGGACAGTAAGATTCGTTGCTCAGGGTCCTGTACTTTGCCTTCTGTTCCACCTGTACTCTGGAAGAGGTAGAAAAGTGCCAAGGTGAAAACTCACGTGTATTTGAAGAATAATAAAATGTTACAGAATTACATCCATTGTTACTTTATTTAATTATTAAATTGTTTAACAAAAACAAAACAAAGGTGAATTTTTTACTCAAAATACAATGTATCTTTCATTAATCAACTCCGTGCTTTTTTTCCCATCACATGGTCAGCTATTTCTACTATCGTCATGTAGGGTAAAGAGTAAGACACTGGGCTTTGTCAACAACTCCCTGAGAAGATAAAATGGCCTCTCTCTCTCTCTCTCTCTCTCTCTCTCTCTCAAATAAGCATAGGCAATACGGAGGGCTACACAGCACTAAATCTCTGGTGGCCACGGGTTGAAAAATTAGAGCCAGCCGCCGACCATCACCGGGGGGGTTATGACTCGCGTTAGGTCTAATTGCTTTGTCATGACTGATGACCACAATAACGCGGTGAGGGTTGTTAGCTAAACGGCCACACGCTATGGCAGAGACACAAACCACTCTAAATGCCAGCCAACAAAGGGCTCAATGAACAAAATCCCAAAGGGCAAAAAAGGTCAACGGATAAAATTATACGAACAAATTTCCTCCTTGAAAATATAAAATTGAAAAGCAACATACACCGTTGGTCAAAATACCTCTGGACAAACTCTTACTGGGCAAAATACCAGCACAAAGTTGGTATATTGGACAAAAGCTTATGAATTCCTCTCTTTCTGAATACCACAGACATAAATATAAACACATATACCGTATCAATATATACGAACGCATTTAACAAATTGAATGTTACGAAACAAATGTAATATTTGACTTTTATTATGAAATTGGAATTATTAAAATTATTCAGGTGGAAATGTGAGACAAGTGCAGAGTAATGGGGGAAGTGAGGAGAGTAAAGTGAGGAGTGAGGAGAGTAAGGGAAGTTAGGAGGAATGATAGAAGTGAGGAGAAGTGAATAAAGTGAGGAACGAGGGAAGAGAGGAAGAATAAGAGAAATAGGAGTGAGGAAAGTGAGTAATGAGAAAAATAGGGAATGTGGGAAGTGAAGAGAAATGAGGAAATTGAGGAGTGAGGTAAGCAAGGAGGAATGAGGAAAATGGGGATGAGTGAAGTAAGCGAGGAGGAATGAGGAAAATTTTGCACCCCCACACAGCACCACGCCATCCACTGAATGATAACAGAGTCAGTGCTGTAACTCTTCTCTCTCCCTTCTCTCTGTCTGTCTGTCTTTCGCTCTCACAGGCCTTGTCTCTATATTTGTTTTCTCTCTCTCTCTCTCTCTCTCTCTCTCTCTCTCTCTCTCGTGTTGTTTTCAGTCACCCATTAATTATTTTTATATTGTTTCAACATTTTCTTCATTACATCCCAAAGTCCCAAGAAATTAAATCATCCACTCCATAATCCCCTGATGACACTATTAACTCACATTAAAAACCTTCCTTATGTCGTGAAGATAAAAAAGATTATCTCCAGGATATGAAAGGAAGTATGAAATCACCTAAAAATTAGCCCTAAGTTTATTTCACCTTATGATTAACCATCCTAATGCTAACTTAACCTAACCTGGCCTAATCTTATCTAACCTAACCCCCCGAGGGTGTTTATTGATGAGGTGAAATAAGCTAGGGGGTCTAATGTTCAGGTGATCCTAAGTATGCCAAGAGCACCTTACGATGAATGATTGTTTAGCTGACCCAGAGCGTGGCTTTCTGCTACAGTGATATTCAGTAATTAGAACCAGACGTGAAATAGTTCATTTATGTTATATAAAGAGTCGTACAGAGGGCGGAGAAGGGTAAAGTTGGGTGAATATAGACTATAGAGAGAAACTGTGAGGGACACACACACAGCCGATTTCACAGTCGCCAGTAAGTGTTCCGTTACTAACCAAGAAGTCTTCACTCTTCTCTTTCCAATTTCACAGTCGCCTTCCGTGGCGCTGTTGGTAAGCATCGCAACCAAATCCACATTATTGCAACGGTTTGGGAAACATTGGACGGAGACCAGTGGCTCCCAATGGATAAATTTTATCAAATAATACCATAAAATGTACACGAACTGGTTTTAATTATCCTATAGTATACTGAAAAATAAATAATTTACAGATAGATCGTCAGGAAATAATAATTTACGCTGGTAAAATATTTTGGAAGAACATGGATAAACGGAGAGTTCATGCCAATGGCGCGTCGTCTGCTGGGAGATGCGCGTCCTCCTCAGACATTGACATTGGTATTCTTCTGATCCTTTTACGCCCATTCTATTATAGTTATGTATAAAACTCATTTTATACTGGCAGAACTTCATATAGGTACATAAAATACACAGGTATTAGAGTAGTAGTGTGAACTAGCATTACCCAAGCTGGTACAGGCGTACAGCTTGTGTTCCGTGTTATTAGAAATACTGTACTGTACTGTGGCTTCTCCCCTCCAGTTTAGATTTATAACTTAGGTTTGGTAGGGTTTAGGAATGCAGAGAAAAACCCCAAACTGGGTTTATAGTTAAAAACTAAAAATAATATGCTATTTTCTTGGGAGATTCAATAATGTTTTAGAAATGAAATAAAATCATTTACTGTACAAGGCTAAGTAAATGAAGTGATATGCATCACCGATTTAGTAAACATAAATTTTGCAATATTTTATTTATTTATTTATTTATTAATATATATTAACTATAATTTAGTTACCATTTTTTTTAAACATGTAGATTAGATATTTTGACATACCACATAAGTAAATAGTAAATTAAGTTCCATTCTTGTAATTTTGCACTGGATATTTGTTTGTTTGATTAATTTGTTCACATTTTGTGCCAAAATACACTAATTAAACCCATTCACTTTGCTATTGATTTTTCCCATCAACACCATTATGTGAAATTCTCAGTCAGAGATTAAAGCTATTTTAATGGCATCGAAAGTTTGGATAAACAAAGTTATATGAACTTATTGAAAATATAATTAGGCTTTCACACAGTGTTATGAATGGGCAGTGATTTCAAGGTCTGTATATTAATATGGCCATAAGCCCTTACACAAATGTTCACATTTGTCACAGGATGCAGCAAACCCTTGTACCTGCAGCTGCTGGTCTTGCTGAATTAGCTACATGGCTTCTGGAAGCTTCCAGCTCAGTGTGGTTGACACTGCACAGATGTCTTTATCCACAACCAGAAGAAGCACATCACCAAGCACACAATATCAGGCATGCTCCCTACATCCTTGTGTAGGGTGAAGCGCAGAAGCGTTTACAGTGCCCAACAGGGAAGCATGCTAAGTTCATGCTTGCCTCTATGTTGTCATGATCGTAATGACGGCTAACCTGTTAAAATAATGATCCATATTATGCTTACACGTGACACGTCCACAAAACCTTCTGAGCCTCGCAGTGGAAATGTCCTCCGTTTTCTCTGTTTTTTTGATGACGTCATTGAGATGTCGTATGTTTGTTGACGGAGTTGTAAACTCTTTTGCAGCTACCGAGCCCATGTAAACCTTTATTTTTTCACCTATGAATATCACTCTTATAATCATAGTGAAATTGTGGTAGGGAGGTTAACTGAGGAATTAGTTGATATTCTGAAGGGAACCTTTTGAATCTGCTCCTCGGGTGTTGTAGCAAGGCAGTGCGTGTTGGGACCTGTTGCCATCCAACCTTTTGTGATCAATTTGATTCTTGCTTTTGATAGCTCAGTCAGAGCATTGTTTGTGAAGATAATAGTAGGGAATGAAAGTGTGTTCGTAGTCTCAGTTTCAAACGTCAGAGTGTTACAGTAACGTAATTCAGTGAAATGGTTGAGTAGGTGGAATCTGTGACCTAAGCGTGGGTGGAAGGCGGCGGGCAGCTCACCGTCAGTGAGCCGCCACGCTTTCCCCCACAGGTAGGTCATTCCACCTTCTCCGTGTTGTAATTCGCCATTTTTAAGTGATTTGACTTAATTAATAGTTGATTGTGCAAGTGTTAAAGTAACATAGTTAATGTGCTTTGAGTGAAGTATTTTATGTCCTTAATGTCCCTTTGAAACGTTGAGGTTCGTTATAAACCGTGAGTGAGCCGCCACGCTTTCCTCCCACAGGTCCCTATCGCACCTAGGCCGTGTCTGTAGCGTGGATGACGCATCCACTAGTCTGGGGAGATGTCTGAGGTCCAGTGGAGTCGGGTGTCCCCGTGAACCCCGACCGTCAGAAGCTCCTACCACCTAGGGGCCCCAGAGAGGGCCAGTATTCCCCAAACGCCCTGCCCCTGTGGTGAACCCGGATCGTCAAGCCCCCAAACAACTGCCAGCTCCACCATTGGTGGATGAGTACAGTACATAACTCGGTGGGGCTGTAGGTGTGGTGGTGTTAGTCCACCGGAATTATCGGAGTTTGTTGGAAGGTGTCACTTGGTGATGAGACTCCCCTGGCGGCCGCTGGAGTATTGCCCCTGGGGTATTGAGTGTTGTACTGGCAGGTGCCACTGGTTTATTGGTACTAAGGTGCTGTAAGAGTTATGTGTGTTTTGGTGTGGGTACAGCCAGTAGTGGTGCAAGTAAATTGAGCCTGAGGGCAGGGTACCAGGAGTTCCTATTTTTGGATGCTTACAGCATCTTTTCTGTAACCATTTTTGTGTTTCAATAAACAGTGTATTTGTATGTGGGTCTATGATTCACCTATAGTATTCACCGTTGTTCTTTCCCTAATACTCGATACTATATTTACATGTACCCATGGGACTTCCTCTCACGTCACGCTACCAGGTCAGAGTATTACTAAGTTGTTGTAAGAGTGCCAAGCCCTTACAGGGTGGCAGCTTGTGGTGCGCGCTCTTACAACTGGTGGCCTCGGTGGCTCAGCAGTAAGTAGTAGCAGCCCCTGCTCTTACAAATGGTGGCAGCTAGCTTGTTGTTCCTACCCCCCGTTACAATGTCTCATGAGTTAAGGGCGTAGAAGCCTGAAGAGTCGAGGGCGTAGAAGCCTGAAGAGTCAATGATTTATGTCTAAGCAACTTATTGGAAGTTCCAACAATTTGTCCATGAATACTAATTCGCAACTTTCGACTTACAGCAGGTACCTACTTTGCTGCTAGGTGAACAGGGACCAAGGGGACTAGGAAGAGTGTCCAAACAACTTCCGCTGGCCCGGGAATCTAACCCATGACATCTCACTTTCAATGTTCAGGGCTTTTGTGATTCTGATATTCTGGAGTTTTTCCCTAGCTTACTAGCCTTTTCCGTGTTAACGAGTAACATTAGATAAATTTCCAATTGAGAAAACTTCTTCCTACTTTTCAAGAACTTATATATATTAATAATGCTCGCTATGTTTGTTTATTACTGCCCTGTGCTCTGTAATTACAGCTACGACAATCCTCTTTGTGAGTGGGGCAAACTTCTCACAAGCTGAGTTATGCCACGTTCTTGGCTCTCCTTCCTTGTTTACATTTTGCTTGTTCAGTGACACCAACCCTCACATTTCGGCAGTCGCGGGTATGTTAGCGTACGTATCAATGCTTACCATGTCGGGGATTCATTTGGTTACGAGGCTTACAGATCGACAGTGAAATATGCCCACAAACACAGACAACAAAAAATACACATTAATTAGTAAGGTTAGGTAAGCCCTGTTGGGTAAAGGACTGTCGACAGAGCTATAACCACATTCATTTTAGAAATAGATGAATGAAAAATCATTTATGTATCACATAAAATAACAGAAAGGGAAAGTAAAAAAAAACATTTGCTAGACATACAATGAGAACATGTTTCACGCGAGGTAAAGTGTTCTTGACACTGGGAACTGATTACGAGCTCAGGCGAGAGTATTTTATTATTATTCTTTATCATCCATCATTATTATTCTTTATCATCCATCATTTGTTGCCTCGCCTTCAACGTTAGTGTATATATATATATATATATATATATATATATATATATATATATATATATATATATATATATATATATATATATAACCAGTCGACAAGTACCGGCCGCAGATCACCCAAGTCCAAAAGGTTCGAGGAAAATAATAGATTTTTTTTTTTTACATTTTTCACCTACATTCAAGCAAAGCAAATGTGGGAACAGTGGGAGCTACAGCATTTCACTGTTCTACACTGGTAAACTGTTTTGACGTATTGGTGGAGGTACTGGTACATTCTCTTACCACCATTGAGAGCATGAAAATAATACTGGTATATCCCTTTACATTACTGCCACACTGGGTGGTGCACAAAACTTAAAAGTTTACAGCTACAAGAACAAAAGGTTTACCCAGCACTGCACACCATAATTCTACATCACACTCTCAGCCCGTATAGTTACTGCTTTTTGATCCTGTCAATCAGATTTTTATAGAACCTATAAAATTGTAAGCATGGAACATTGTTAAAAACTTTAAATTGTGGGATAGGAGATAACACTATAGCCAGAACGGGGAATAGCCCACCCGGGTACAGGTCATCGACCCACAACGGGGCCTAGGGGGCGAAAAAATAAGAGTAAAAAGAAATTAAAAATAGAAAAGAAAAAGATTATATTATTCTACACCAAGAAGATGCCTAAATATCCTATGTCAGTTTTATGATTGCAGACGACACGAGCCAACAAAGCCTCACCCAACATACTGAAACTTACGTTATGTAACTAAGAAATATGAGAGGGTTGTTGAGCTAAACCAGGTAGATAAGGCAGGATGGGTTTGATTAAGTTAGGTTACGTTCGATTGTTAGTTTAGGGTTAGGTTGGTTCGTCTTAACGATTTTTTGTGCAGAACATTTTCATGTGGCCGAAAACTTGTGCTCAATATTTGTTGAGTAGCAAGGAACAAATACTTAATTAAACTATCTCCACTATCAGGGCAGAAAACTACTCACTTCTGTTTTGTTTGAGCAACTGTGCAGTCCGTCCGCGCTGGCAGACGTACGAAGAAGTAGACTATCATCTGTACTCACTAGTCTTGCGTTATTCCGTCTTCTATTGTTTTTCGTGCTTTCATTATACAAATATAAAGTCACTTAAAATTTTTGGACCGCTTGACTGATCTTATTCACTCATCTGTCTAACAGCAATTAACATTAACGATACACATAAACACCACACACACACACTGCATTTATGGTGCTTGGTTTCACAATCGATTAACGCAAAACATAGATGTTGTGTGAGATCCGGACGCTGTTTATTTAATTTGTCATAATACTTCTATACAATTTAAGTCCAGAAATTCATAGCCAAAAGACACACTTAAAATATGATCTAATTCCTTTAAATCTCCATCACTGTCACTTTCTTCTCGTTATTTTTTTTCGAATATGACCGATCACTATCATCACAATGCTCACTTAAGTTATCCGAATCACTTTGCGTCAATAATTCCAATAATTCAATAATATTACGGGATCTAGTTTTGATATCTCCGAGACGCCGCGTTACCTTCTAGAAACTTCGATCAAAACAGACAGGGAGGGGGAATGTAAAAGAGGTTGGCTATTTAAATCTCATTTTTCTTTTCATAATTTTTTTTTATTTAAGCGTATATTTATTGTTATAATTTCGCCACTGCATTTGGTTGGAATAAAAGACTAAAAACGACTCTACAATTACACGAAGAAGTTGTTGAATTCATACGAGAAGTTTTTTCCTCGAAGATGTACTTTAGTTCTACTGTATAAACTTGCTGAAAAAAAAGACAAAGGAAAGAGAGAATGTAACAGAAAGGAAAATATTGCTTTAAAAAATGTCACACATGCCACTTTTTGTCGTGAAAATACGCTATGATTTGAATTTATTAAAAGGTGTGTGTAGGTGTGTGTAGTTGACACTTCAGTGAGGATTTAAATTTGGCTTGCCATCAATTGGTGAATTTTATTTACAAATATTAATGTTTAATTAAGTACAGTAGAGGAGCCGAAAAAAATCTCCTTTTATATTCCTCTTTCAAATAAGGGAAAGAAATGCCAGTGAGTGAATTAGTTAGTGATCTATGTAGTATTTTTAGATATATAAATTATCAAGCGGTGGCAACTTGTAACAAAACTGGTCACCTGTTGCGTCAGCCGACTGATGACACCAGTGAAGTTAACTTAGTCGAAGTGTTAAGTCGTTCCTTCGTATTTTGACTTTGTTAGTGTTCTTAATGTGTTTACGTTGACTACGGCTTGTGATTGGCCAAACAAATCAGAGTTACTTGAGGACTGTAACTTCTGGTTGTTTGTGGTGAACTGATAAACTGCGTTCCTACTCTGATGAACTATTTTGCCAGATACAAACAATTCCTAGAAACATGCACTACTGAAAATTGATACAAATTTCATACAGCGAACAGAAAGGTGACCAACACGGGTGGAACTGGAGAAAGAGGTAAGTACTGTTTGGACCAATTTCCTTACTAGGGCGGTGAATGAATACTTCTAGATATAAATCCCAGTACATTTCTATGGCGCAGATTAACGTCACATTCGGTGTGTGTACAGACGCTGCTGCACTCGTGATCAAAACAATACTGATGGTAGTTACTGGAGTTGGTTATTATATTGTAGGAACTGAATTATTGACGGCTGTGTATCAAGGACATTAGGTTACAGACCAGTTGATATAATGTATTCTGGCAAAGAAAATAAACCAGAAGGCGACAACAGCTATAGCTGTGGTTACCGACTCGATCTGATTCTCATTTCATTTTGGCAGTGGATATTTTGCCGTGACCGGCTAAGTTCCAACTAACGCTATTTTACCGTAATTCAAATTAACCAAAGATCACTACGATGACGTCAGATTAGGTGTAGTTAAGGTAGGTCTCGTTGATTCGTGTTTACTTTCACAATGGTTATGTTATCGCACATCTACGAGTATCCGACTCGAGCCAGAATATAACCGGACATGGGTAGGTGTTCTCGGTCAGTTTTTTGTTACCCTGGTTTGTTATTACAGACTGACATGTGTAGAGTACACTCTGACCAAACTGTCGTAAGGTAGACAACAGTTCATTCTCCCCAGTTAAAGGCGTTTTAGTGGCTTGTCAACATTGTATGCATTCTAGAATCAATAGGCTTTGATGGATCTGTACGATATACAGTATATTCTACCGTGTACACGCCTCAAAATCGAAAAGCTGCTCTGTGGCTGTAAATGTTTGGTGTAGTTCCGCACCGTTAATTCTATTGTTCGTTGGGTTCTACACCAGCATGTTTGTTTTGATGCACAGAATGCAAATCTGTGGGGGAGCGAGGGGAAAAACTACTTTGAATTTTACTGAAGTTACTAACGGACTAGTAGGAGACTACCCCCAACTCCCAGGCTTCAACGAAAGAAAAAAATCACTGAATTAGTTTTCATTTTTAACAGGAACCAGCCAGTTTGACAATACTCAATTATCCGTTCTTGATAAAATCAGGCTGTAAGAGCAGGGGCTGCTACTACTTACTGCTGAGCCACCGAGGCCACCAGTTGTAAGAGCGCGCACCACAAGCTGCCACCCTGTAAGGGCTTGGCACTCTTACAACAACTTAGTAATACTCTGACCTGGTAGCGTGAAGTGAGAGAAGTCCCATGGGTACATGTAATTATAGTATCGAGTATTAGGGAAAGAACAACGGTGAATACTATAGGTGAATCATAGACCCACATACAAATACAATGTTTATTAAACACAAAAATGGTTACAGAAAAGATGTTGTATGCACCCAAAATAGGAACTCCTGGTACCATGTCCTCAGGCTCAATTTACTTGCACCACTACTGGCTGTACACACACCAAAACACACATGAACTCTTACAGCACCTGAGTACCAATAAAACCAGTGGCACCTGCCAGTACAACACTCAATACTCCAGGGGCAATAGTCCAGCGGCAGCCAAGGGAGTCTCATCACCAAGTGACACCTTCCAACTAACTCCAATAATTCCGGTGGACTAACACCACCACACCAACAGCCCCACCGAGTTATGTACTGTACTCATCCACCAATGGTGGAGCTGGCAGTTGTTTGGGGGCTTGACGATCCGGGTTCACCACAGGGGCAGGGCGTTAGGGGAATACTACACCCTATGGGGCCCATGGGTGGTGGTGGAGCTTCTGACGGTCGGGATTCAAGGGGACACCCGACTCCACTGGACCTCAGACGACATCTCCCAAGACTAGTGGATGCCTCTCCAACACAGCTTCCATGATTCGTTGATTGTCCTCGGGAGGTACAATTCGTAGACGACCGCTTCTAGTGCAGGTAACGAGGGTGCCGCACCTCCCCCTCCCACCGCCGTATTCACTTCACAATTTTAATGTTTACTCCTTTTTCCCGGGCGATGGCTTTCAAAGACATGCCAGTGTCCCTCATACATATGATGGTTCCACGTTTACATATCAGCACGTCCCGTAGCCCTGTGTGCTTTTTGTTAGAGTCCTCCTCTAGGTTGATTCATCCTGCAACAAATATCGGACAAGTATTTTGCTGCTCTCCGACATATATGTGACTTTGGATGAGTCGTTCGTACTGATATCTCGGACACCATTAGGGTTATACAAACTTTATACGACTACACAAGTTTATAATGTGTCTGAACTTACGTGAATAACATATAGGGTATCCTTACCTCACGATGTTTGAGACCATACTGCCCCTGCTTGGACATTTCTGCCCTCCTCAACGACTAGGAAAGGACTCTCCCTGGCACACCCATTCAAACCATGGTCGAGTAAGTACTGTGTAGGATTGAACTTCTTTTTGAAGAATAATTTTAACGTGGATATACTTGCAGGTCTTTATTTCACTTAGTACAATAATTTAACCTTTTATTTGGGAATGGTATTTTTCACGATTATAAAGATGCAAATCTATTCTCTTATTAATCATTGGTAAAAATAAACTTTGGGTTCAGGGTTCGTAAAATACCTACCGTTGGGAGTGGTATTAATTCTTATCGGTCATTAAGTTCTTTCCTTTTGGTTTTACGTGATCGAAGCTGAATACCATTTTGCGATGTAGAACTCTTTTTTTTTTTAAGGAGACTTGGGCTAATATGGCTAACATATATAATTATTTGGTATTATGTTCTTCCCTGGGTTCATTTAGGCTTACGGTCCACTTTTTATATTTTACCCAACATTCATCAGGACGGGCGGGAGGGCGTATGTCCGTTTCATTTCCGCTCCATAATTAGAGTCTGAAAGCATGAGAGTGAACAATACAATATTCTGCATAAAAATACCTTTCGAAGCAAGGAAGCTCACTATTGTTTTTAGTGTGAAAAGGTGAGAGGACAGTTATATACAGCACTAGTATTGTTCTAATTTTTTCCAATGTCAGAGTTCTTTATACGTTCGAGTAAATGTATATTGAAAGTCTGTTTAATCTGACATTTTACTTTCGTTCTTGTGGAAAAAAATAATCTACAACCGAGAACTTCCACGTGGACGATACCTCTTCATATATTTACCCCAACTCACTCTTCTTCTCCTGCTCCTGGCTCATAGTTATTCATTTATACAATATGTATGTTTGTGTGTTGTCAACGGCTTTGTTTTTTTGGCGTCTACGTTGTCTAGCACAGTTGTTTGTGTTTAGTTGATCAATGGCATCAGTACTACAGAGTGAGGAATAAAGAGTTCCGTACCAAAATGATGAATTTGTGTAGTGATGTTAGTAAAGGGTGGATGGATCTCTGTTGAACTTTCAGGTAAAGTGGGAGAAAAATCCCTTCAAACCGTTCCATTCAGCTGCCCCTTAATGCCAGATAGTGTGTGGCTGGGATTTCGACTTCATAACTGTCTTGAGTCTATCTGGAGAGAGTGAGTGCTGCAAGATATATTGTGTAGCTATATTTGAAATCACAAACTGAGGTGAATTAGAGAACTGTTCAATACAAATTATGTTCAATTTAACCTTCATAGAAATAGGGTCTTCTTACGAGGTTTCATTAATTTTCACGAGACAAAATTATCACTCGCCTGACGGGTTTGTGATTTTTTAATCTGTCTTGCCATAAGGACGAGCGGGCGAGTACGACTGGGCAGCCGTGTGTGATGACGAGATGAAAATGAAAAGATTTTGTGGTGGTGTGAATGGTCCAGATATTACATAACTAACAGCGGGGTTGAAGGTGGTTGAGAGATTCAGCTGGGTGGTCGAGGATGATTGTTATCTATGAGGTTTTCTTCTATTTTCGGTGACTGATGTGATTCAAACTAGATTGATGGGTGAAAATAGAGTGCATGAGGCAGTGGTCTCGGGGACTCCCCTCGGAGATAACGGTATAAATCCCGTTGGGAATTGGCATTACTGCTGTAATATACAAGAATATTCCCTGCTGAGCGGATAGCCTCCTTATACAATACTGTTAACGTTCGGGTTCATTTGCAGTCGGCCAAAAAAAAAAAATCGCGACATCTAAAGCTTGAACTGTATATAAATTAAATACGAACCAATCTGAAACATCAAGCATATGTTGTTATTATGCTGGTAACCGTGAGTTTTGTTTTTAACTAAATGATATAATAACGTGTGTATAGCATGCACAGCTCAGGAAGTCGTACAGTATATATAACGTTCTCGTATTCCAAAACTAATTATACTGTGGAGGAAATAATTAATGTCGGTATGTAGCACCTGCTTACTGTATACATTAATACACACAGCGTGGACTAGAGTGCAGACCTTATGATGCCGCCATGAGCACGGCTACAGTACACTTGTTAATTTCGTTTTGTTTTCATGTATTATGTTGACACTCCATTCTAGTGTAGTGTCATGACGGCTCCTCTTACTCCTTCAGCTAGTGTGATGATCCGCTGTGCCTCTCTTCTTCCCTACAAGTTATATTCTGCTCTGCCACACGAGGAAAACTCCCACATACTGTATATACAACTCGCGACTCACAGTGTTGATAACGATACACAAACCTGGAGTGATTGCGTTATTAGTTGTCCTTCTATTGGTAGATATTGTAAAGAGTATTGTATTTCATGATCATATTAATTAACAAATGTTGAACACAATTCGCAAACAAAGCGTCAGGAATAACAGCTATTTCAGGGTTCTCCATTGTTCATCGAAATGACACGGTCGGCTCAGATGTTGGAACACTTTTTTGGTCGACTGTCATCAGCCGGGGAAGACACAGAGCCACATCTACTTTTTAAGCGCAGAGAACTCAACGTACTGGTGAACTGGAGAAAATAAAATAACACAAACATTGTGTGTGTGTGTAAAATAATAATAAACGGTTTATTAATAGAGTTGCAGCATGTGGCTGAACATATACAAACTTACATGTGATTTAGACATAATAATATACGTTCAATACATTTACAGGGCTGTACAGTACATAAATCAGGAGCTGTTTATTATTTTAACAATGGATGGGATGGTGCTGTTCTTATATCTATCGGTGCGAGCTCTTATGGGCTGGATTTTGTTGTAGTGGCGGACTGCACGAGGTGGGCGGGGAACTTCCGGTGGCAGAAGGTGGCTATGACGAGGATGGTGCAGTAGTCCACTGCCAAACCCTGCTAGTGCGTGGTGGTGGAGGTCATTGAGGGATGGCATTTCCAGGGTGGAGAGAGCGTTGTTGTAGCCGGAGTAGTCTGCGCCGAGCATGATTCTGCAGCCCCTCTTCTGTACCTTCTCTAGCTGACGTTGTTGGGTAGAGTTGGGAGAAGACGACCAGGCTGATGTGTGTGTGTGTTTATATGTGCGTGTGTGTGTGTGTGTGTTTTTATGTGCATGTGTATAGACAGTATATATGTGTGTGTATGCTTGTTTATGTGTGTGTGCGTGTTTGTGTGTATATATGTGTGTGCGTGCGTGTGTGTGTGTGTGTTCCTGTAATATCACACATGAATAAATTTTAATACAGACAGATGGACAGCTAACACTGCCTGGGTGTACATGTTCGCCTCCTCTCTGATGAGTCAAGCCGCCCACCAGGTCGACCCACACACCTGGATTATTAAAGTGCACAGGTCTTGTCATCTGTCTGTCATTAAGATTCACCTGATCAGAGTATTCATTAACCTGTTCATATTCATGTGTTGACCATACTATGCCCGTTGTCTATTAACTACTGCATATAAATTATCTGTTATTTATATAAACTTGTCTATCAATCAAATTTATACGTTCGTCATATATATTCCTCAGTTTACTACATTATTTCATTAGTTATCATAAAAAATATATTATAAATTTACCTTTCCTTCATATAAGTTTCAATGTTTATCACATCAGATCCAAAGTATACTCAGGGTAAAACTGAATTAACTGAATAATGTGATATTAATTCCCAAACTCGATTAATTACAATACTTGAAATTGCACCGGTCAGTTGGTAGATACGAAGTTATTATCACCATATAACAGGAAGTTGAACACCTCACCTCCGGGCTGGTGGTCCGGACGATATTAAGACTGGTGAGGAATTAATTAATCCTGGGGACAAATTTGCTAACGGCATGTACTGAATATGTGCATGAAAATATATTACATTTTGTTTTCATATTTTTTTTCGTTTAACCAATAAATATTATATTGACTAACTCAGAATAACAAAATACCATATACCTACTTATTATTTTTCTTAACGAGTATAAATTACTAACAAGACCTAGGTTGACCACAAGGGTGCAGGGTCCCCCGTCGTCATAAAGACAAACCAGGCCATAACTATCCAAGCTACAGAGGAAGGATACCTAAGTTATTAACGACCTCGTTCGAGATAATGTTAGACCAACTCCATAAAACAATTTTAATCGAAATCAACATCACTTTGTATTAGTCATCACGTTCATAAGATACACGACGAGAGACAAACACGGCTGGACAAGGGTACGGTAGACCCCACGATCAATACACTAGTTTAATCAAGAGTAGGCCTAGACAATTTCCAGGTCCTCCGCAGCTCAGCCTTGGCGCTGCGGGAGACGTCGAAGGACTCTGAAAATTATCTGTAACTTCGGCGGTGAGGTCAACAGACTCCTGCAGGGCCAGAAAATCAGAGAGAGAGAGAGAGAGAATAAAAGGCCCTCGTTTGAATTTTCCCGCACTGGTGACCAACGTCATCTATTGAGTGATAACCGAGTTTAACGGCGGCGTTTGAATTATCCCGGTCCATAACACCCGCCCAGTGATACGTGGCGACCCCCATCAGATTTGTTGTTGACCTACACATTCATAATAATGTAGGCGATACTAATTTATATTTTCTGTTTACTCAGTTATTTTATTATTATTGTTATTATTATTATTATTATTATTATTATTATTATTATTATTATTAGGTGTTGCTATTATTATTAGTTGTTTCTGTTAGTGTTGTTGCTATTGATTGTTGCTGTTGTTGTTGCTATTATTGTTGTTGCTGTTGTTGTTGTTGTTGCTGTGATTTATTTTTGTGTAAACCGATTTGTATGGCTGTCACCCCCATCAACATGCAAATGATGCTTCATTACATCACCAGGTATGGTAAAACATAGCCTATGACACCTGTACCCATCACATTACAGCAAGTAATTGAAATCTCAGTTAATGAAAACTGGTGAATACAATGTTATTTTATTATCTAAACACACACACACACACACACACACACACACACACACACACACACACACACACACACACACACACACACACACACACACACACACACACACACACACACACACACACACACACACACACACACACATACACACACACACACACACACACACACATACATACACACATACACACACACAGACACATACACACACACACACACATACATACATACATACATACATACATACATACATACATACATACACACACACACACATACATACATACATACATACATACTCTCTCTCTTCATTCATTTATCTATCTAACTAAGACTTTTCTTCCATTATTCTAGTCAATTCGTCAACCACCTGGATATCTAAAGCAATCTATACTCTTGCCTTCATTCTATCTCTATTCAGTCTAACATTTATTTCTCGTATTATTATTCTCCTGACTTGTACTTCTTTATACATCACTATTGCTTTTACTCTCTCCCACTACCCGACTCATTAGGATGTTAAAAAAATGAAATAAAAACATTATATTCTTAACATAATCCTACTTCTATATGGAATCAATATCCATTCTTCTTTACAGTTGGATAGCATCTAACACTTTCTTATTCACCCGATATATTTTTTTATGCTTTCCACATCCACTCTCTCCTATATTTTTGTTTTTATTATATTTATAAATACTACAAATAGATGTTTACACTTGATCTATATTTCCTCTCCGTTTTCTGAATCAACACTGATATTTTCCTTTATAAAACCATCACTTTTTTTTTTTTTGCTACGGAGATAAGAGACATTATGACAGGCGGAGAGAGAGACACGAAATGACAGAGCGAGATACGGTGTCATTATGATAAAAAGGATAGAGGGAGGGAAAATATGACACAGGGTGAGACAGTATGATGGAGTGTGAGATGAAGTTAGAAGTTTATCTCAGTAATCTAGTTATCAGGAGTGGTTCACCTAGTAGTTCTGAGACAACACCTGGGAAGATATGGGAAAATGGAAGGTGATATAGTTTTGGATTTGTGAGTCTCCATGCGTAAAAACAAACAAACAATAATTCACGTAGATTATCTTTTTGATGCCATTCTGTGATCAGGTGTAATATTGGGTGTATTACAAGTATACTGTGGACTTAACTCATGCAACACTGTCATGACGAGCTGGAGAAATAATTTGATTACTGCACTGTCATCAACAATATACTGTTACCATCACACTGTCCACACACACACACTTTTTTTTATACCTTTGACGTATTCCCCCACACCTTACCAAGTGATTATATATGAAATTGGTGTGATTAACTTTTTAGATTAAATTTCATGAATAAATGAATGATAAACATATAAGGTTTTTTTTACGACTGATACTTCTGCATTTGTTTTTCATGATTTCACTCTTCATAAATCATATAGAAATTATACCGGAAAAAAAACCAGGCGTATAATACCTTTGAATTCTTAATATATTACATTAAGTGAACCAGACAGGAAACATATTACAGAAAAATACCTTAATTATTTCCCTTACCCAAAACTTCACAATATAATGGCGTGAAACAATCTTTATTTTTCTGTGGCAAGTTATTTTGGTATTGTAAATATTGTAGCCATTACTATTATCTTCGTTGCTATTAATGTTAGTGTTTTAATCATCACGGTCAGTACAGCCTCGATAAATCGTATTACTTTGGAATAAAGTTGTTCAAAAGACGATTTTCCTACAATTTAAGAGTATTGTTCACCATGAAACAATAGCATAGAGAATTTATTAACATTTTATATGCTAATGATGTACAATTAACGCTTTTTAGTTATATATTAATCATTTGAGATATTAAAAAGAATATTAAATCAGACTTAATGATGAAATAGCTGGAAAACTATTAGTGGAAATACAAACACAATGTAATAAACTTGATATTTCTTTGTTGGTAATATAGACTAACCCATTGTTTTGCTCTTCATCTTCCCCACAAAGGTATCACTACATACCTGTCCTTTAATCAACGTTATTGGCTTTTATTCTTGATAATACCGCGGTGTACAGGTATGTTGTTCACCAGGTCGTATTATGTGTTACGTTTAGTTTCTCATCTTTGCTCTGAACTTCAAATGATTCCAAGTTTTTTTTTCAGCACTGGTTCGTTCTGTATGTTGTGTGTAAGATAAACTGTGTAGGTTGATGTTTATACTTTACACTTGCCTCTTTCTTTGTCCTGTACCACTTATCTCCTTCCTTGTCATATACCACTTACACTTCCCTTGCTATATACCACTTACACTTTCCTTACCATATACCACTTACACTTTCCTTACCATATACCACTTACACTTTCCTTAACATATACCACTTACACTTTCCTTAACATATACCACCTACACTTTCCTTACCATATACCACTTACACTTTCCTTAACATATACCACCTACACTTTCCTTACCATATACCACTTACACTTTCCTTACCATATACCACTTACACTTTCCTTACCATATACCACTTACACTTTCCTTACCATATACCATTACACTTCCCTTAGCATATACCACTTACACTTTCCTTGCCTCTTTCTTTATATACCACTTACACTTTCCTTGTCATATACCACTCACTTCCCTTACCATATACCACTTACACTTTCCTTACCATATACCACTTACACTTTCCTTAACATATACCACCTACACTTTCCTTACCATATACCACTTACACTTTCCTTAACATATACCACTTACACTTTCCTTAACATATACTACCTACACTTTCCTTACCATATACCACTTACACTTTCCTTACCATATACCACTTACACTTTCCTTGTCATATACCACTCACTTCCCTTACCATATACCACTTACACTTTCCTTACCATATACCACTTACCTCCTTCCTTCCTATATACCACTTACCTCTTTCCTTGTCATGTACCACTTACCGCCTCTGTTTTCTCCCCTCCATCACTTAGGTTTTTTCCCATTTTCTTCGTGTTATTTATGGCCCTTGATCCAACCCTATATAAAAGAGGAAGACGAGTCGATGAGAGAGAGAGAGAGAGAAGTGGGGAGGGATAGATAGATAGATAGATAGATAGATAGATAGATAGATAGATAGATAGATAGATAGATAGATAGAAACCTTAATCTCCTCATAGAGACATGTACACAAGCCGACACCAGCGAAAGGATAACATTTTCACAGGCTGGACAATATTGTGGCAGCATTTAATTGAAGCACTTAACTTGGGGAGTGAGTAATTTAAGAGGTAAGAGATGGGTAATTATGAGTGGTAATGAGTTTTGAGGCAGCCTAGAACAACCATGGCGGTATATCTGGTAGCTCAGGAGTCTGCCTGCCGGAGTTGTGTCTCTCTCTCTCTCTCTCTCTCTCTCTCTCTCTTTCTGTGTTTCTTTTTTCTCTGTGTTTTATTCTTTTTTGTTTTTTATTTTTATTTTTATTTTGTTTTATTCCCTTTTTTGTGGTTGTGATGTGTGATTGTGTTTATGCTCTCTCTCTCTCTCTCTCTCTGTACAACCTTCATGACACCAAACAGGATATATGCCATTGACACATTTTATATAGGTAAAAATTATCGTTGTTGGTGCAGTCAAAAGTTAGACCAACCAATTCTGCCTAAATAGACAACCTGAGACAGCCTCACGAACTACAGACACACACGCATGTTCTTGTCTCAAGCAAAACACATGCAAATGAAGGCTAATTATCTATGCCAGACCAGGACGCGAAAACACAGGGTCCGTACCGCAAAAAAACACCGCCAGCACGAACAATCATCAGCGTCTGGCGTTCCTCTCCACCCCGCAATAACACGTTTATGGATGCTAAAACAAGAAGTAAACGTCCGCCTGCCCTCTGTGGCCGCACTGATCCTCTTTTATGGCGCGGCAAGTGTGTTCACTCGGGACAAACGTGACTCACTCCAAAAGTCCCGGTTGAAGTTCTTGGACAAAATTTCCTGAGCTCTGTTGATGCATGAGCTGATGACCACACGAAGACAGTCGATAACACACACACACACACACACACACACCTAATACTATCTGTCCCTGTTCTATTTTGGTGGGCAGTAAATCGTGTTTTTTTTTTTTTTTCATGGGATCCACTTGAGGACCTCTTTGGTGCGTATAATTAATCCTCCCTCCCCCCCCGCCCTTCAAGATGGTCGGTCCACTGTGATTGTTTAGGTTATTTTATGTTTTGTTTTGAGATTTTGTTTTTGTTAGTAGGTGTTCTGGTTCCCAATTATCTTTTCATACTTCTTTGAGTAATAACTAGGAGCTTCTGCATGTTTTCTGAATTCAGTTGTCGTGTTTCACATCTGTACAGTATAGTATATCACCACTAGCAGCTCGTGTTGGTTATATACTTCTGTTGTTTTTTGTAATTGTCACATTATGTTTTCAAGTCATCTCGATCAGGTTTGTTTCGTCTTTTGAATTCTCCCGATTTTTTTTTTCATTGGCTGATGTCGGTTGATCCAGATTTATACACATTCAATGATTTCTTTTATTTTTCAAGTTTGTTAGTTTCATGAAAGTTATATTCGTTTTTGTTATGTTCGTTATTAATTCCGTTTTTGTTTACTTCACAATAATAGCGCTTTTATTTTTATATGTAGATCTCGCGGGTTTAATGGCCTTTTTATAACATCATCTGGGAAACACTGGTGATTAAGGTCGACTCCACGAATATTCAGACGATTTCTATCTAAACTTAGTGACTTAAAACCATCTTCCACTACGTGAGTTAATAATAGCTTTGGAGATATAGCGGCACTTAACTTTACTTTCCTTTCGATTTTAACTTTGTCACTCTCTTTGTGAAGCTTGGTTATACAAGTTTCATTCTCGTATTCCAATGTAGCCCAAAAAAATAAGGTTCTTTAATTCCTTGTGTTCTTAATACATTTTTAACAGCATTGGTTTTCCTGAATCAAAAGCCTCTTCATAGTCAATTAATCCAAGATGTTATGGATATTCATATTCATTGTATACCTGAAACTCTTCCAATTCAATTTGTATATGATTCATATTTGTGTAATTACTTCTGAGCTTTATATGTTATCTTAGTGAACTGAAATTGACATTTATTTAAAATCTCTTCGTAAATATATTTGTAAAAGATATATTTTTGTTAGTAAAAGGTAATTAGTCTGTAGCTTTTAAGTCTTTTATTGTGATTGAAGACAATTTACAGTGCAGCAGGATTACAACTTTGAGATTGTATTTATTTTGTGTATGTTGTAAACAATTCTTTTTACTTTTATTATTGTTAATCTTTCTAGTGCTTTTCAAAAACACTTGTGGAGTAACAGTTAGCATGAGTGGTTCCGGGTCTGATTCCTGGTCAGGGTGAAACTATGGTCAAAATTATTTACGCCATTTGCTTCTGTCTACCCAGCAGTAATTGGGAACCTTGATTTTAATCGATTTGCGGACCGTATTCTAGGGGTAATGGTTAGCCAGTACAGTTGGTGAGTTGCCCGGTCTACTTAGATTATTCCTTGGCACTGGGTCATATAGCTCGTCGACTTAGGGTGTGGTTGCTGTGTTGACAACGGCCTCTTCACCTTAAACAAATTCACGCCTAGGTGGCCCTCGGGCCGACCAGCCTTGGACACATGGGGCAACCATTACTCTTCTTCCTCATTCTCTCGCATACACAACTGACGATTTGACCAAATAGGAATAACTTTTTGTTTTTATTTCAACAGTTTAAAATAGGTTGTTCTATGATACGGTTTGCTCTCTATCATTTACGGTTAGGTTAGGTTATATCAGTTTAATCAACTTAGTACTGATGCTGTTATTTTATAGTCTGCCTTTGTGATCATTTATATGATGATCCCTTTACATAAAACAGCGTGAACCTTCGAGGAAAAAAATACATATATTACAGTATACAGTACAGGTATAATCGCTGTATCGAATTTCTCCCTACTTGACAACTCTCTTTTTTCTCTCTCTGAGTCGTCCACTAGCACACTGTGACGGGCTGCTGACTCACCTACAATTGGGCTTTTGTCTCACCAATAACTAATCTTGCTCCCCTATTCGTTACTCATACTATATACTCCATTACTGAACCAACATGACGATAGGAACACTTGTCTTTCAATGAGAGTCGCCGCGTTGTTTTCTCCCAATACATTCCGACACGTGCGTCATTCTCTCCTTAAATAAAACTCTGGTCAGTGTACAGCGATTTGCCATTTACTTCATAACATGTTCAATACATCCTACGTGACCTTTTATATCCAGATAAATAAATTCCACAAATATTTTCACTTTGTCCAGATAGTTTTGACTCCACATAGACTCTTTGCTGTATGAAGCTAAACTCCTCATCCTTTAATAAAGCTACTAAATTTATAATGATCCTGTTAAAAGTTACTATCCTAAACTGGTTCTGGTATAATGCACAGATTTCGTCTTTTCTAAAATTGTTGCATTCGCGTCTTTTATCATCTTGTACTTCAAATTAGGAACCTATGCATATTCTCTTCCATTCCCTCTCTACCCTTCCCTGTTTCATGCATGACTTATACACACCTCTCATCTATTCCATCACTTTCCCACTTCATATCCTTAATAGGTTACCAGAGCTTCCATCCACCTCTGGCGTCCCATCACTCTCATAGTTGCTTACACACTGTCTCACCTCCCTCCCTCCCTCCCTCCTCCTCACACTTGTTTTTTGTTTGTTTTTAAGTTTTTATTCCTCCAGGTCCCAGACAGGATAACTCCACCTCTTTCATCTCAGGCACTTAGCACTTGTTCACAATAATTTCCACCCCGTCTCACTTTTATTTTCTATCTTCTTTTTAAAATATATATTTCCCTTCACTCCTGACTACCTTTTCAATTTGTTCTCTTGACATTTTCACCCTATTTAGTTGCCTCTGGGACACACACACACACACACATCACACACACACACACACACACACACACACACACATATATATATATATATATATATATATATATATATATATATATATATATATATATATATATATATATATATATATATATATATATATATATATATATTCCACCTTTTTCGTACCTGAGTTCTTATAAACAATTCCATTTTGTTTATAGCGTAATATAAAAGTTAATTAGCAATGCGGATTCAGGTGGGAGCCATTTGTTGGCGTGACGCGCTGGTAAATGACTCCAGGATTGGATTCCTGTGAACGACTACTTGAAACCTGGAGTGCGTCCCCTTAATTCCTGCCTCCTCTCTCACCTGATCCCCCTCGACATGCCTTGAGATCTTGCCATGCCTTGAGATCTTGCCATGCCTTGAGATCTTGCCATGCCTTGAGATCTTGCCATGCCTTGAGATCTTGCCATGCCTTGAGATCTTGCCATGCCTTGAGATCTTGCCATGCCTTGAGATCTTGCTTTGCCTTCACTCAAAAGCTCGTCAAGCCTTCACTCATGAGCTCACCATTAATTCTCGCGGCAGGTTCTATTTGCGCTATGTCAAGGACGTTTAGTGTTTAAAAAGATACAGCAAATTGTTTATCCAGTCTACGAGAGAGAGAGAGAGAGAGAGAGAGATGAATTTAAATATAAATATAAACTTATCTTGTAGAATTAGGTTGAATCTATTTAACCTATTTAAATTAGTTTATTAATATAGACAAATTCTACCATGATGTCACCTTTAAACACCTTGAGTACATTGATTTAACCCTTTGAATAAGATACCTGAACCCATTGGGTACGATGTTTTAATTACTTGAGTACGATGTTATAAACCTTTAAATAAGATACCTTAACCGCCTGAGTACGATATTCTAATCACATAAGTACACTGTTTAAATCCATTGAGTACGGTGCCTCTACCCCTTGAGTACGGTGCCTCTACCCCTTGAGTACGATAACGATAAACTAGTCTTTCCCTTCTTCTTATTTTTTGAAGGAGTATAAATCTATATTTCTTTTATTTCTTTTTCTATGTATTTACTATTATTTACTTTTGTATCTTATTCAGTACTTTATTATATATTATTACTTATTCATTTCTTTATTGGTTTATCTGTATTAACGTATCTATTTTTTATTTATTTATTAGTAATTATTATTTTTTCATTAAGTTATTGTTATTAATATATTATGTTCTTTAAATTATCTGAGTATATAAAGGTGATGAGAAATATCAGGTTAATTCTTAACTTGATAAAGATGCATCTTGTGTGTGTCTGTGTGTGTGTGTGTGTGTGTGTGTGTGTGTTGATTAGGTGAGAGAGCTCAGCTAATGTGATTGCAAGGCAGCAGCAAGTTGAGGACTCTCTCTATTTCTGAGAATTTCTGAACTTTCTTTCATGCTGTGAAAACATATGGTGCAGCATTGTCTCTACACGTTTTAAGAAGCATTTCGCTTTTGTTTTACGCACACACACACACACACACACACACACACACACACACACACACAGGGTATGAGGCCACATGAAGTTTATGTTTGTACGATTTTGTCCAACTTGGTATTTTTAGGAGATTTCTGCCCAGTGAAAAATCCTCTCGTACAATTTTGTTCAGGTAGGGATTACCTGGACGGATTTCTCTCCAGTGAAACGTTACCTGGTGGGATTTTATCCAGTTGGAAAATATCTGGACGACTTTTACCCCTAGTTTTTTTTCTTTTTTTTCGTTAATGGGATTTTGTCTGGTGGGAAATTATCCGAATCTTTTTACCCTGTGTAGAATTGCTTAGAGGGATTTTTTTTCCACTGGAATTTTTTATTGTGATTTTGTTCCATAAGATTTAGTCCTCTGGGATTTTGTTTTTCAGCGGGGTTGTGTCGGTACGCCAATCAGGTATTGCAGACCACAAATAATCACTTGAAAAAAAATAAACTTTTACCAAATAGTTTTGCTGAAACATCGTCCGTTTCGCCCAGTAATTTGAGTTTTTTCTTCTAAATTGCAGAATCGTCCTAATGGTCCAGGGTGAACTTTTTTTTTTTTTTTGAGGACGGAGGGATGGCATGAAATTGGCTGAGGTAGCGTTCAGTGAGAAATTCTTTGGTATGGAATTGTCCCCGTTCGGTATTTATTGCGACAACTGAACTCAGAGAATTATCTAGCGGGGAATTGAGGAATTTTTCCGGTTGCAGATTAATGAGTGGAAGAGTTGCCTGCTGCGAGCGACAAGGGCCTTATGACGGTCTGTTGTTGGACAGGTCATTGAAGGTCCCCTTAATTAAGAGTCCCACGGTCTGTATTACCATCTTTAGAACGACCGATTATAAACGCTGATTCTGTTACCCAATTGTTAATGCTGATATTAGAAAATTAATACAACTGTTAATAATAATAATAGTAATATAATAATAATGTTATTCTCACTGTCCGTAGTACTAGTTCACTAAATAGCATACATTGTGGGTTTTTTCTCCAAATAATTCAGTTCTTAATCGAACTGAATATAACGAAATATAACTTAATCAAACCAAGTTTAACCAAACTTAGCCCAAGCTTAGTTTATCACACCTTACCTAATCAAACAATTCCTAACCTATCGAAATTTATTCTAACCAACTTCTGTGTTTTTTCGTGTTTTACTGAACCAAAAATACACCTGGCAAGATCCTCAAGTCTCTACAATATTATTTTACCATTTCTCGTTGGTAGAGTGGCGTTCAAAAGCTCTTCCTGGGGCTCACTTGAGAGATCACCAAGGGTCTTTAAAGTATAAATTCGCTCAAGAAATCTGAAACTTCTCTACAATCGCTCACGCTCTAAAGGGCTTTACAAGTTGGAAAATAAACTCCTTCAGAAGGTTAAAAATATTTCTCCGACTTCCGGCGTGTTTGGAGGACCCTGGCGTATATATCTTCACTTGAGGGGGCATGAAAACATCCTAGTTTATACACAAAGATGAAGAATCTCGCCAGTTTCCAGGGAAATATACCTCCCCCCTCCGCCTCCCCCTTCCCTCTCTTTCCTACCCACCCCACCCCTCCTCCCCCCCCCTCCCTCCCTCTCTTTCCTACCCCACCCCCACCCCTCCTCCTCCACCCGCCTCCCTCCCCTCTTTCCTACCCCACCCCACCCTCCTCCTCCACCCGCCTCCCTCCCTCTTTTTCCTACCCCACCCCACCCCTCCTCCACCCGCCTTCCCCTCCTCTCTTTCCTACCCCACCCCACCCCTCCTCCTCCACCCGCCTTCCCCTCCCCTCTCTTTCCTACCCCACCCCACCCCTCCTCCTCCACACCTCACCCTCTCCAACCATCGGGATCGTATGCAACTTTTACTTAATGTGAGGGAAGAGGGGAAGGAGGGGAAGGGAGATGAGAGGGAGAGATCTTTGAGAACTACAAATGTTGTCTTGATGAAATGGCTCGGATTTGACGTGAAGTACTGTATATTATTACCATTAGTGTTACTCTCATGATTCTGTAAGTATTATGTTGGTGAATATTTATAAAAAAAAGTTTGGATGTTTTATTTCAGTTACTTTGTAGATTAAGAGTTGGTGGTTATGCCTTACGTCGACACACATAGATAGACATCTTTATCATTAGTCCTGTTTTATACTACTCACACTCGTTCCTCTCACCCACTCGCTCTCTCTCACTATCTTTGTATAACACACACACACACACACACACACACACACACACACACTCACTCACTCACTCACTCACTCACTCACTCACTCACTCTATCCTCCCAACTTTTTTCCGGTTTCCTTTTGTCCTTCCTCCCTTTCACCTTACTTCTATACAATATGACTATCATTTTTTTTTTTTACACTTGGTCTCTCTACGTGTTCAGTCTGCCATTGAACTCCCTCCCTCCTTCCTTTCTTAGTGATTTTCTAGCTTGTTTCACGTGTTTTCACTGTGTCTGTTCTTCCTGGCTGTTTTCCTTCTTTCTGTGTACGAGTCTTAGTCCATCATAGAAAACTAGCATGTAATCAGACTTCAAAACTTAATTCCTCTTTACTCCAGATTAATGAAGAGAATATAATATTGTTCTTTTTATTATCAAAGGTTTTAATTCTTCTGTGTAGGATCATCTTGTTTTATAATCACAACTCGACAGTGTTAAAGTTCGCATCAGAAGTTCAAAGTTGGCATAATTTTTGTCAGAGGAACCTGGGTGTGTGCTAATGTGTGTATAGTATTGGTGTATAGTGTGTCTATGAGCCTTAAAATCATTACCATTCCTGCTTTGATCCTATGAGCTTTATATATAAAAAAAAAATTCAAGCTGGGGAGATAGACAGCTCCCAAACACAATGACATAGTATCGAGAATTATACCTACAAACACAGCGTGGATATTATTTTTACCCACATACGTCCACATACACCCACATGGTCCAATAAAAACAGTATTGTACTAACTTTAAGACCCCTGGCAAGACGTCTTTCCTATTTACTGTAAAAATGTAAAACGCGTTGTGCATCCCAGTAGATAAAGTCATTTACATTTCAAAACATTCACTTATTTACAATGACTTGGTCTCGATATTAGTCTTTGTTGTGTTCGAAGTAATGGGTCTGCTGGCTACACGTCCTCAAACACTTAGGTGAAATGTTTTAATTGGGGATAAGAAAGCTTTTTAGTTATGATATAGTCTCAAGGTAAATTTAACGAGATTTGGACTGTTATTTTCATTGTTTTTTTTTTGTTTTTTTAGCTTAAGTGAGCCAATTAGCTGCGTCCTCACATCTCTAGTTGAGCCACTCGGGGGAGGAGGGATCTAAAGCAGGAACCTTTGAGAAATTAGACTCGGATGATATATCTTTTATCTACAGCACCTGGACCTCTCTATGGAAATGACAGTTATTGGTCAAATGGAACCCATCTCTAGCAGGCTCCAAGTCTAGTAAGCCCCAGTCCTAGTCGGCCCAGTCCTAATAGGCTTTAGCGTTAAGTGGATACAACCCAACCTAACCTAACCACTTGAATTAAGGCTAAATCCTTATAGATTCCAACCCCAAAGGGCCCCCAGTCATAATGATTAGATTCTGGCACCTTTTGACCTGCTAACAATGTACCACGTGTTCATAAGACTTATATCTGCTTACATGATAGACACCATTGTTCTCAATCTTAGAACAAGAGGTTGTTTATGTAACCCAGGACCGGGTCGGTAATTATATGCAGAGTGGATGGGCAACATTATTGTATTAAGGTTCAAGGTAAGAGCATTATATCGTGTGCCTGGCCTCTGCACGTCATCCCCGCCGCGTTAACCTACTTTGCAATGCTTATGCAACACAGAGACAAGCATCATCATCCATGGTTTCCCTTCACCACAAGACCATAGTGACCACCCACCAGCTTGCCACCTTTACTCATAAAAAATTTCATATGAAACTTTTTGTTCTATATAAAGTTTGGCCTTTTTCCTTTTTTATTCTATATTTCACCACCATTGTCGGGAACCAAGTCGTGTCTAGGGACCTTCCGCTTCCTTAGGTCCGTCATAGAATAGAATGGAATGTGCTATAACTAACCTTCATAAACTCTGATCCTTAGATATGCTTGACCAAGGTTTATGCCAGCAGCAACAGCAAAGTTCACATTCCAAACCTATGAATGCTTCTGTGCATTTATGTTCGTGCCATAAAAAGAACGCCACTACAAGCAAAAGTCTGGCATAGCTTCCACAAAAAATACCATTTCATTGTGGAAGAGTTTACACCAGGCGCTGCGAATTGCCCGTGTTGGTAAACTTCTTATGATTCAAACCTGAGATCCGACGCAGGTTTGATGATTAAAGTTTGGTAATGACTTGTGTGAATAATCTCAGAAAGGTGACAAGAGGAAAATTTTGGACATTTTTACACTTCAAGACGAGACTGGGGAAGCACACAGGACTGCCCAGGGTACATGAAGGGAAAGAGGGAGGGAGAGGCGAGGCATGCAGGATAGTTTACATTGGCAAAGTATAAAAGAAAACCCCCCCAAAACCCCAAATTTCTTCTGGTCAGGACTCGTGAACACCTGTGAGGGAGGGACGAGGTTGACGAGTGGCTGGCGTCCTGTGGTATGAGAGATGAGGCTTCAAGATGGAACCCTTCAGGAATATTTATGGCTTAGTATAAGAAATTTGGATCACCTGCTGCACGAGAGTGATTTATGTACACACACACACACACACACACACACACACACACACACACACACACACACACACACACACACACACACACACACACTGAAATATTCTCTCACCTGTTAAACGACACTTGGTGGTATCACTTGTAGTTGTTAGTGGAGTCTGTATATTAATTAGCGCTTCCTGGAACACTTCTTGTTGTCAGGTGAGCTGGTGTATACTATTGTTGTTGTGTGTTGGTCCTTATTTTTAGATATATATCACACACAAATATATATATATATATATATATATATATATATATATATATATATATATATATATATATATATATATATATATATATATATATATATATATATATATATATTAGTTCTGGAATTAATAAGTGGCTGGGCTGAAGTAATAATTATCTCCCATCGAGAAGCGAGAGGGACGGGGCCTGGCAATGCTGTCCGCCCATGCAATAAATAGTTCGAGATGAAAATTTAGTGGTGCAGTGTTTTCCTGTTGCACTATGTTGCCTCTGGCTTTAGGAATGAGTTCGATAAATGGTGACTTAATTGGGATGAACGTGATTAATTCTGACTTAATTGGGATGAACCCGATAAATTATGACTTACAGGTATGTAGGATGAACCTATTAAATTATGACTTCTGTAGGATGAACCCGATAAAAATTATGACTTATGTAGGATGAACCCGATAAATCCTAACTTACGTGGGAATAATTAGTTAAGTGAAGAATTGTGAAGGATGAGTTTGATAAATGGTAACATGAATAGACTTTTGAGATGAAGTAAAATATCAGAAATTCCTCTCTTTTTTTGTGGTGGGAGAAGAGAAGGGAAGGGAGATAACATATGACCATTATTGATTCAATATACTGGTGAACATTAGATTTTGTGAGGCGGTAAGTCGAACAAACTAACAACGAGGATTTCGGACGCGTTAACTGATTAGTCTTTTACCTATGGACTTTTATAGCAACTGGCTGACCTCACCTGCTTGATGTACGGGAGGGAGAGGTGAACCGTAACTCTGCTAGACTACTGCAGGAGTCTGGGGTGTCAAGCTCTAATTCGGCTATTTGTCTCTTGGGTTTTCTGTCGTCGTGGTGGCGGAACCTGGACCTTGTGGGTGGGTGGGTGTGGTGGGGGGGGGGGTTGTCGAACTTGTTTATCTATCATAACTTCAAAACATTTCCAAGTAGTAAGATCACGAGATGCTTTGTGAAGCAGTTTCTCATAAAGATGTATGAGTGATCTGCAAATGTTTCAAGTCTGATAATAAATGTTGAAACAAATTTACTCGGCACATATAACCTCTGAGAACTGACAAGACACCGTTGACGTTAAGTGAGGAAAGGAAAGAGTCAATTTCCCATATAACTTTACAACTGCATAAATATACTGGGTTTTTTTTCTTCCTGATTAAATTGAAGCGAAGTAATCTGCTATCTTAAGTGGGTTTTTTTTTATTGTTGACATGTATATATTACCTGTGATGACGTTACGCCTCAGGATCAATAGTAGACTAGTTCTATCACGCCTGTAGTTGTAGACGAGTTTGATGGTAACACAATAAAATGTAAACCAAAAATATCGAGTTAGCATTTATTTGTGGAGAGTGCCCCTACACCTCTCTCTCTCTCTCTCTCTCTCTCTCTCTCTCTCTCTCTCTCTCTCTACTGTAGCACTGAAAGAGGCTACATTATCCTCTACTCAGGAAATTAACACGGATTCTAACGCAGTGGATCTTTTGTGCTCCACCGGTGATGAAGGATTACAAGTGACTGACTGTCTGACAGAGAAGAGACGTGGAGACAAAGACAGAGTGGAAAATGTAGGTAAAGGAGAAAAACGAAGATGACAGAGGGAAATGATGAGAGAGAGAGAGAGAGAGAGAGAGAGAGAGAGAGAGAGAGAGAGAGAGAGAGAGGCTTTATGGGTGAGAAAGAGAGAGATAAAGGATGAGAGAGAGAGAGAGAGAGAGACTGACTTAATGGATGAGACAGACAGACAGACAGAGACATACAGACAGACAGGTAATAGGTAGAGAAGTAAAGACAACCTCCCGTAAAAGTTGACGAAATTTCAAGATTCTCGATGCAATTTTTCCCTTTCTCGTGAGACTGTAAATTGGAATTTATGACCATCGTCCCCTTTACATCTTCTCCCTCCCTCCCTCCCCTCATCCCCCCCTCCCCCTTCCACCTGTCCCTCCCCTCTCCCTCGCCCCTCCCTCTTCCCCCCTGCACCCCCCTTGGATGCCCCTAAGCCTTTGCTGCTGTGTTTTTTAAGATCCCTTTACTCGCCTTTCCCTTCCTCTTTATTTTCATCTCTCTTTCTTTCTCTTTCTCTCTCCTTTTCCAGTCTACTACCTTAATTCCTCTGTGAAAGCTAAAGAAAAATCTCTCTCTCTCTCTCTCTCTCTCTCTCTCTCTCTCTCTCTCTCAATCAGTAAATTGCTTTTATCTTAAATTTATCCAGCTCTTCTTCCTTAGTCTTCTCATAATTTTCGTCTCCTCATTTCCTCTTCGGTTAGCTTGTTTCATTCAGTTTTTTTTCTTTCACTTTTCTTCTTTCATTTTTCTTCTTTCATTTTTCTCTCATTATCAAGCTTCTTTTATCTTTTTTGGTCTTTATGATATTTCCTTAATTGTCTTTCTTATTATCTCATTCATCTTTAATATGCTTCCTTCATCTCCTCCTTCTTTCGTGTTCTTCTGTCTCCTTAATCCTTCTCACACTTCCTTCTTTTGACTCTTATTTCATCTCTTCCGCCTTTATGACAGTTCCTTCATCAGCATTATAACACCTTCTCTCTCTCATTTCTTTCATCCCGTGCGTCTTTAAATGTGTTTCCTTCTTCTCTCCTCTCCTCTCATTCTTTCTTCTATTCTTCTCTCATTTATTCACTCATCCTCACTTTTCCTTCGCCAGTTCTTTCATTCCATGTGTCTTGATTATATTTCTCACATATCCCCGTTTTTCCATTTCTCATTTTTATCACTCTTCCCTCATCTGTTACTTCATTTCATTCACTGCAGGTTTTCATGGGATTCTCGACCTTACCTTCAGGAGTAACTAAGAACAATTGATTTTTGGGCTAATTTTTTTATTTTCTTCATAACACAGAGAGAGAGAGAGAGAGAGAGAGAGAGAGAGAGAGAGAGGCATGTTCTCTTGCTTTATCATCCTTTAGTAGAGAGAACTTAAGAATGGAGGAAACTCCAGCGGGCCTATTGGCCGATACTGGGCAGTCCCATTTACACCTGAAATATGTTTGAAGCTATCCAGCGTATTCGAGTTAATGATGATGTTTGGTAACTTGTTCCAGTCATCCACTACTCTACTTCCAAACCAATGTTTACCTATCTCGCGCCTTTCATTCACAACTTAATTAAATGGTCTTTAGTCTGAGTTAATACCTAACCTAACCTAACCCAATTACTTAACCTAAACTGACCTAAGCTAACCCAACCATACTTGAACTTCTTGACCTGAACTAACACAATCTTCCTAATCTAACCTAACCAAATCAAACCTAACCTAACCCAACATAGCCAAATTAAATCAAACCCAACCCAACCCGACCCAACCCGACCCAACCCAACCCAACCCAACCCAACCCAACCCGACCCGACCCGACCCGACCCGGACCTGACCCGACCTGACCTGACCTGACCTGACCCAACCTAACCCAACCCAACCCAACCCGACCCGACCTGACCTGACCTGACCTGACCCGACCCGACCCGACCCTTATGACTGGGGCTCAATCTGTATAGAGCCCATTAAGTTAATTTCAATTGATTGGGGTTCATTAAGTCCGGGGCCCATTTATCTGCCTCGACAGGTGTATAGGGTAAGGGGAGAATAAATGAATTAATTTACCTGAGTCAAAGTACCACGAGTAGGATGTTTGGTGAGCTATATAATACAATTGTGCTTGAGGGAGTGTATCTGTCTGTCTGTCTGTCTGTCTGTCTGTCTGTCTGTTTACCTGTCTGTCTGTTTATCTGTCTGTCTCGTTATTACTGTTGTTATATAGATAAATTTATTATAACAAAGTGGAAACAATTAAAATAATGAACAATAAAAAATGTGATATCAAAAGAATTAATAAAATTGATAAAGGTGCTAATGATGATAATAATAATAACAGTATTGGTGAGATTATTAAAAAGTTTGATAATAATAATAATAATGATAATAATAATAATAATAATAATAATAATAATAATAATAATAAAACAAATTATAATGTCTTTCGGGGTTTTCAACATTTAAGTTGTCAGACAGATTTTAGATTTTTTTTCTGCGTTGCGTCAGACACATCACTGATTCATGAGGTATTGAGAGGATGTGTTCTGGGGAGGAAGAGTGAGAGAAAATGACAATGAGCGCGAGGGAAGGAAGGAGAGAGAGAGAGAGAGAGAGGATGATAGTGAACGGGGGATAAAGACGGAATAAAAGAAAGAATGAGAGGAAGAGATAGAGAGAAAGGGATAGAAAAAATTTATAAATACTTCCACGTCGCTAAATATAACTTTTATTTCCTGCGTGTTAGTGTTATTACCTTACGATACATTATGGAAGACTTCAACATATCTCCCTGATTCTAGAGGTAACTTTTTTTCTTTTTTAGTTTCAAATACAAGACAACTGTACATTGTGAACAGTCAGTCATTCATTCAGTCAGTCAGTCAATCGGTCTGTCGGTCAGTCAGTCAGTCACAAAAAATCCATGCCCTAACCTAGCCTAACCTAACCATTATAGATTAAATATGACCAAACTTAGGTTAGGTTAGGTTAGGTTAGGTTAGGTTGGAGCCTAATAGGATGGGTGTCTATTTTCATATACATCCCAGCTCGTGTCATGAAGATCTTGAGAGGGGGAGAGAGCGATGACATTGAGAGAGAAAGGTGGGAAAGAGAGGCCAGGATGGGAGGGAGAGGATGGGAAGGGAGGGGGAATTGAAGAAGGGAAAGAGAGTAAGGTGGAAGGGAGAGGAGAAGCTGGGAGAAAGAGAGAATGGTAGGTGGGGGAGAGAAAGGTGGGTGGGAGGGAAAGGATGGTGGGAGGGAGAGGAAAAGGTGAAAGGGAGAGGAGAAACTGGGAGTGAGAGAGAAAGATGGTTGAGAGAGAATGTTGATGATAGTGCCTCCGCTTTATATCAGAGCTGGACTGGGCTGCTCTATATTTTTTTTATAGGAAAATTATCCGTTTTCAATAATCAGAGATAAATGTATTTACTCTTGCAACATCTCCAAAGGAAAATATTCTCTGTCAATTTTTCACAGGAAGTTAAGATAATTATAATTTAATTGAAATAAGAGTTTATATCTTAAGAGCCATCTGTCCTAATTGTTCCTAACTTAATCTAACCATTACGATTATTTATTAAGAAGTACTGAGGCTTCTTAAAATTGGGGTTCAATTAGTGTAGGACTCATTAGGATTGGAACCCAAAAGGACTAGAGGCAATTAGTACCCAAACCCATTACATTAGAGCCTATTAGCCAATCCCCGCGGACAGTTAGTAGAGAAAACACCGCTGGAATCCTACCAATAAATTTCAGCCTAAAATCAAGAATAACCCAAACTTGTTTACGTGCTACGTTAAGCCACCCGTGTAAACAAAGCCACCCGTGTAAACAAAGCCACCCGTGTAAACAAAGCCACCCGTGTAAACAGAGTAAACAAAGCCACCGTGTAAACAGAGCCACCCGTAAAACAAAGCCACAAAGCCACCCGTGTAAACAAAGCCACCCGTGTAAACAGAGCCACCCGTGTGAACAAAGCCACCCGTGTGAACAGAGCCACCCGTGTGAACAGAGCCACCCGTGTGAACAAAGCCACCCGTGTAAACAAAGCCACCCGTGTAAACAAAGCCACCCGTGTAAACAAAGCCACCCGTGTAAACAAAGGTAAACATTACTTACACATAAGAAAAAAAATCCACCCACAAACGGATTATATTAGTCAAACAAGACGCTCAAACTGTATCTGGTTTCTAATGTTATTTTGAGTTAGTATATTTAAAGGGAATTTATCACATTGATGTTGATTTAATTAGGGAAATCCGTCGATGCTAATGAACGGAAGTTTTATATTTTTTTTCGTAATGATTATTGGTATTGAGTAAAAATAACACGTACACAAAGACGATGATGAAAGGGAATAAGGATAAGATAAATAACAGTGGAAGGTGGGATAGAAAGACGATGAAGGAGGAGAAGATTAAGAAGATGACTGGTGTGGAAGAAGAAAAGGAAAATGAATGAGAAGAAGAAAAATAAAAGCAAAAAGAAAGAAGATTTTGATGAAATGGGAAGAAGAAAGAGGATGAGAATGAAGAAGAAAACAATAATAAGATTTAATTAAAGAGAAAAATAAAATACACCATTTTTTAACCCTTCAGGAGTTCAGCTCAATATTAAAGAAAAACGCTTCCGTATGTTTCACAGAGACCTCTAAAGATCACCTGAGTGCCACGATAATAACAACAGTTCAAAGATGATGATATAAAGGGGTGGGTGGGGGGGGGGGGGTAACCAGACCCTTTGAAGTGCCATTGAAACTTGAGGACAAAGGGGTTAAATTATCGTCTTCAAAGGTTTAAACTATAGTCTTCAAAGGTTTAAACCATCGTCTTCAAGGGGATAAACTCGACTTCAGTGGGTTAAACCATCATCCCGTAGGTTTAAGCTATCGTACTCTGAGGTTAAACTATCATTCTCAGAGTCAGAATGAGTTATTTTCCACCGGAACGGAGAGGTTGTTAGGGGAGAGGGAACGGAGAGGTTGTTAGAGGAGAGGGAACGGAGAGGTTGTTAGGGGAGAGGGAACGGAGAGGTTGTTAGGGGAGAGGGGACGGAGAGGTTGTTAGAGGTTGTTAGGGAGAGGGAACGGAGAGGTTGTTAGGGGAGAGACGGATAAGTTGTTAGGGGAGAGGGAACTGAGAGGTTGTTAGGGGAGAGGGGACGGAGAGGTTGTTAGGGAAGAGGGGACGGAGAAGTTGTTAGAGGAGAGGGAACGGAGAGGTTGTCAGAGGAGAGGGAACGGAGAGGTTGTTAGGGGACGTTGTAAGCTCATTTTACTTATAGTTTAGTCCAGCTTCAGTTATAAAAAAAAGAGCCCAAGAAATTATGCAGTGTTATTGTTAAAGAATTATGGTTCCAATATATAATCAAGGGTTCCCAGTCTGTGGATGATAATATAATGAGTAATTTTTTAAGTATCAGTGAAAGTTGATTACAAATGAATGGGTTCCTGACATAAGCTAATTTATGAATCATGATGCTTTTACAGGAATAGTTAGGCTGGCTCACGGATTACTGAAATATGTAAATTGAATGTACATTAAAAGTCCGTTGGGATGTAATATTTTATGATTAATGTAAATTGTACTGGTCCAAAGATAGGAGATACTGTTTCCCGTTTAAGATATATATAAGCCTCTAACACCATAATCCTCTTAGTTTTGTTAGCTGGATGGTGTAGTGTGGTTGACGTCAAAGGCTTCTGAGAGGCCTTGATAATACTCCCTACTGTAAACTGGTTAGCATCGTAGGAATTTAGATATTGTGATGTGTATGAAGTGTAATTAAATAGTTCTAGGACCGATATGTCTTTTTTGTGTATATAAAACTAGAGGTAATTCAAGGCCAATCTCATCCTCAGAGTGCACAGTGATTCTTGCGGTCCTCCCATTTGTTGAAGCACCTCTGGTATTCAATTCCACCGTCGCATTTTGTGTGATTTGTTGTACTTCCTGAGATTTCTTTCCTCTTAGAGCGTTTTTCTCTGGTAAGGAAACATGAAGAAAAATTCCCCAGTGACAAATCCTGAGAAAAGGGTGGGTGGGGAATCTGTGCTTGGCCGAGACTTCTCTTGAGATTGAGACGGTACAGAGTGAGACGGTACAGAGTGAGACGGTACAGAGTGAGACGGTACAGATTGAGACGGTACAGAGTGAGACGGTACAGATTGAGACGGTACAGATTGAGACGGTACAGAGTGAGACAATGAGATTGAGACGGTACAGAGGAGACGAGACGGTACGGTACAGATTGAGACGGTACAGATTGAGACGGTACAGAGGAGACAGTACAGATTGAGACGGTACAGATTGAGACGGTACAGTAGATTGAGACGGTACAGATTGAGATTGAGACGGTACAGAGTGAGACGGTACAGATTGAGACGGTACAGAGTGAGACGGTACAGATTGAGACGGTACAGATTGAGACGGTACAGAGTGAGACGGTACAGATTGAGACGGTACAGAGTGAGACGGTACAGATTGAGACGGTACAGATTGAGACGGTACAGAGTGAGACGGTACAGATTGAGACGGTACAGAGTGAGACGGTACTTTGTCCTGACTCAGCATTCACAAACCAGACTTTCATTTTTCAGTCATTTTTGTGTGTGTCGAACTATTTCTCTTAGGCATTTTAAAATATCCAAACTAAACACCTGATTGATCGTCTGTCATTGCGGAACGAACTTATTGTGCATGAAATATTCGATTTTCAGAGAGTGATGATTCTTAATATCGAAATTCTCAATGTTTCTGTTATGGTATGTCGAAGGTAAAGCTAATCATGGCGTTGTAACTTAATTTTCTCGTTGGTATCATAAGTTCAAAGACAAGGGAGAGACCACAGATAGTCCCTTGTATCAGAGGAATTGGTGACGTAGTTTACAGCTCAGAATACCAAATACTACGGTCCAGTGTTTTACATAAGTGATTGAGACTTTCTGCTTATAAAATTCAGAAGAAAAAAAAACCCATGAATTTCAACCAGCTGAGTGTTCAAAGCGTAATGAACGTGCATGTTTTTTTTTTCAGTAATAATTGTTGATAAACCTAAAATTTTGAATCGGATTATTTCCTCTGATGAAGACTTTTTCCACATAAATACGGCGGTAAATCGTCATAGTTGAAGTCCTCCTGTTGTCGTGGTAAAAAGTGCGATACTCCAAAAGCGAATATTTGGTGTGGATAAATGCAAAATCGCGTTAGTGGACCTTTTTTGCATTTTTGTTTTTGCCGACCAAACAGTTTACGGCTGGACTTATCAGAATATGTTTGAATTTTATATCTTCCCACAGCTTGATGGCTTTTGGTCTTAATAATGGAATGGCAGTTATTTTTCAACAATATGGCGCTCCACTGCATATCAGAGTAAATATCCTAGAGACCTAAAAGACCAAATGTTTAGGTTACTGGATAAGAAGTTGCCCAATTGTCTGTCCCCTAAAGCTCTGATCTGACCCCATTAAACTTATTTTTTGGGATATATTAAGAACATTGTTATTCTGCCAAAGTTCGTGATTTACAGCAGTTACAGTAAGTTACAGGAAAGAATCACCACAGTCATTGCAACTGTTACTCACAGACATGTTGAACCATTGAAGTCTATTGAAAATTATTAATACACTTTGAGAGTTTTTGGCATGTAAATGTAAAAGTCACCTTTGTTAAATCAATTATTTCATGAACTATAACTATTAAAAAAAATCGATGACCCTGTATTAACCTCCGTCTCATAGGCAATAGTACTTATATAATTACGGGTTAATACATTTGTGTTATATAATTACATCACCCCTCGTAATTTTCCATGAGCTGTGAGGTTCATGATCAGATCACGTGATGGGTATTTTGCTCTATCAAGTAGCGTCTTAAAGATGATTAGGTCAGCCAACAGAAGCCGGCTCTCTGCCCCGCAGTTATCACTTCACCTTCACGAGAAACAGACGTTGAATCCCAAGCTTCCAGATAAGCTTGCAGTCTATTCTTCTAACACTCACAGCTGTCAGTGTTAATTACGGTTTTCTCCTTATTGAAGTGTACAATATTTATTTTATAAATAAATGGAGAAAAGACCATTTGGGTTTTGACAACTTAACCCAACAAACTAGACAGCTCGAAGGCTGTTATATGACAGCTCCAAGACCAGTTATAACCCTGTATACGCGGGAGGGTAAGTGACAGAAATAGAGCCGCTTTCTTAATGATGAATTGTTGCTATTAACAGGTTATTTATCTACGAATTATCTAATAATAACCATTACCGTGCCTTCAGTTACAGGCGACAAGCTTAGTTCATTTTCCTGTCAGTTGTGTTGAGCGCTAATAATAGGGTAGACACCAGAGAAGTAAGTGGAATAATTCTGAACAAAATGATTAAAACATATATTATGGACACCGTCCTGGGGAGTAACTATACTGTCAGGCTGAGCATATACCCAGGAGGCTTCCTCCTTGTTGGTGAAGGATGAAGGTGTTGCAGGTGGATGAGGATGACGAGCCAGACCGAGGACAGCCTCAGGAGAGATCAAAACCTGAGTGGGTGGGAGGAGGAGTGGGAGGTGACATCTAAGCTTCTCTCGAACCGGAGCGAGGTGGGGCATGGACTCCTCTCTCACCTCAGGTAGGGAAGGGAGGTGGGGCCTGAGAGCCACCTGGGCAACCAGCTGGAATGGAGGAGGAGAGGAACTTGATGCCCGTATGGGATTCCGTTATGTCGTGGAATTCATAGTGGAAAAATACATATTTTCTGGGTTCTTGGCTTCATTCATGAGTTTATTTTCTACCAATGGGCTTCATTCATACCCGAATAGATGTTTCCTAAGTAAAGAAAGAAGTTGATACCTTTAATTTTTCTTCATTGACGAAACACGACTCCCTGGTTAATGAAAGACGACCAATTTACAACAACACCCCGTTAGCACTGGGCTGAGAAACTCCAGCCACTGTATACCCGGTCAGGCTTGAGAGCTGAAACCTTGAAGTGGTCACGTAGTAAAGTTGTTATCTGGTTTAGAGACACCCCGACACCCCTCACAGTTATTATGAAAGCATCAGTCATCCAGATAATCCACGCTAACATTATTTCTCACTACTGCTTCTCCTCACAACACTTGCTTTACCTTGATATCCGACTAAAGCCTTACTTCCAGGTCACTTAAATCCTTTTCTGGTAATAATTACATGATCTTTATGACTTTAATGAGGCTTTGGACCATCATTGTCATCACATTACTTCCGGTCGAGAACTCCAGCGTAAAACTTTCCAATGGGTGTCAAGAACTACATCAGGCACTTGTTATATTTCTATATACCAAGTGAGTCTTAGCCAAGGGGGAAATGGTAGCTACTGTGGGAGATATGATATTATTGGATGTAGCGACCAGAAATTGAGACTGTCGACAGAAGGCTGTATAATCCCTAGGGTAGGATGGCTGTAGTCATGAAGATGGAGGAGGAGGAAGTAGAGGACACAAGAGGAAGGAAGAGAAGGTAGGAAGACGGAGGAGGAAGAAGGAAGAGCAGGGAAAGAAGGAAGAGGTGAAGGTAGGAGAAGGCACTAAAGGTCACTCACGCCCTTATCTGGTCACTCACGGCGCTACAGATAACTCACAAAAATTCATTAGCTCCCCCAAATATTTAAGATTACAGGATTTTCAATATTTGTTCCCATAATTTTCGTGAGAGAGGAGAGGAGAGGAGGGGATGGAGCGTGGGTAAGAACCACACACACACACACTAGACGAAGGGCTTCCACCTTACAGTCAGCCAACATTCACTTCAGCTCAGCAAAGAAGAGAAAGAAACGGGGGCGGGTTTTCACTCTCTGGCCTGTGTGTTCCTTGATGGAGTTTTACCAGCCTTTATGTACACTGCCAGTCTCTAGGGTAATGCTCTCAACGCCGGCGAATATTTTTGTGATCTCTTTGTTATTATTATTTTATCATTTTTTTTTCTTCAGCAGTAATGTGTCTTTTGATAATGATAGTCACGGTTAAGGCTACAGTAGTGGTGATAATAGTATTGATAATATTAAAACTGTAATAATAATAATAGTAATAATAATAATAATAATAATAATAGTAATGATAATAATAATAGCAACACCAGCCAACACACATCATTAATAAACAATAGAATTTTTACACACACGACTAATTCAGGACGTAATCTTTTGACCCCTGAGTGTATGTCAAGGCATTATTAACACCATGAGTATTTACTTTGTCTTTATTTCTTTCACTTTGATTTTTCTTAATATTTTTCTCTCGTTAATTTCTTGTCTTATTCTCCTTCCGCATCATCAAGTTTTATTCCTTATCTTATTCTCGTAACTCCTTTCCCTTTTACCTCTTTTTTCTTTCATAATTCATGTTTATCCTTTTTTTTCCTTATTCCTTCACTCTTTCTCTCTCTCCCTTTGTCCGTCTTTCTTTCCCTCCCTCTCCCCCTCCTTCAGGTCCTTTATACCGTCTCTTTTTCCTTCATTTCTTCTTTAACTCTCTCTCTCTCTCTCTCTCTTTCTCTCTCTCCCTTTGTCCGTCTTTCTTTCCCTCCCTCTCCCCCTCCTTCAGGTCCTTTATACCGTCTCTTTTTCCTTCATTTCTTCTTTAACTCTCTCTCTCTCTCTCTCTCTTATCCTTACTCTTCCCTCCTATTCTGAGAAACTTCAATATCTGTCGTAGCATCTCCTTCTTTCCTTCACCCTCCCTCTCTTCTTCAATTATCTCTTCCCTCTTCCCTTTCCTCCACCGCAACAACACAACCAACGTCGGTAATGCTTGGTGTAATATCGATGCCACTAAGTATTTGCTGTCATGGTGTTGTACCTTGGAAGAAAGTCAGTATGAGATTTGTTTCTGACATTCCACTGTTACGAGGAAATACCAGCGTAAGAATCAGTGGAGGAATCGTAGAGAATCGGTAATAGCGTAAGAATCATTAAGAATCAGTGTAAGAATCATAAGAGAATCGGTAATAGCGTAGGAATCATTGAGAATCAGCGTAGGAATCATTAAGAATCCACATCAACGTAAGAATCATTGAGAACTAACGTAGGAATCATAAGAGAATCATTATCCAGACCTACATCCTCATCTCCCCCGACGTCCACTTTCATATAAAATAATTTCAAAACTCAGGAAACTCATTAGGGATGGAATTTGTTTTTCCTTATGTGTGTGTGTGTGTGTGTGTGTGTGTGTCCCCACTCCGGCAAATTATCTTTTTATGTTACGTGTTTCTTTAGGTACTGTAAGTGGAAGATTAAAACGAGACTCACAGCTTAATGGATCAGTTCTAATCGTTCATGCTTCTGGATTATTTTTTTAAGAAACTGTAGATTATTATTATTATTATTATTATTATTATTATTATTATTATTATTATTATTATTATTATTGTTGTTGTAGTCTTGAAAAAATATATTGAAATAACATATAAATGGCACTTTACTAAATAAGATCAACCGTCAAAAGTGCTTACGACAGTTTGAAACAAGATAGATTGAAGGAAAAGATCAAACGTTCCTAAAATTATCTAAAGCGCAGTTCATCCCCGACCAAATCCCAGGAGATTAGAATTGATCCAGAGAAAAAAGACCAATTGCCTGGTAGATAGATGAAATTAGTGACTGTGAAGGCTTAGTACAGTAGATAGGGCAGGAGGGAAGGGGGTCCATCATCCAGTAGTGGGTTAATGGAAGCTGATAATAGTACTGAAAAAGGTCCCCCGTATCTATATTACAGAGGTGATTACCCTTATTATTATATATTATTCTAAAAGATCATTAAATTTTCCCGGCTCTTTTAACTGGTCTTTTTATTCCCAGGTGAGCCTCCGCTTCTCTCTTTACTTTTAGTCTGTGTTGCTTGCTGATGAAGCCCTACCAGCCTTTCTGTGAGCTAGGAAAAAAAAAACTTGCAAGCCTTTAGGGCGCCGCTACGAACACCGCATAATTTTTTATTGCAACATCAGTCTGTTGATGGAGATTACATTAAAAACCTTTGAGAGAGTTTTGCCTTCTCTTGCTTTAGCAGGTTCTTTTTCTTTCTCTCTTATTCCTGCTTGTACACCATTCACGTTAAATGTATTTTGATCAAGTGAGCATTGAGGACGAATCCAGATTAAAGAGGTAAAGTTTTGGTCGAACAAATCCAGAGTAAAGAGATGGGGTTTTGGTGGTATAAATCCAGGGTAAATTGATGGAAGTTTCGTGGTATAAATTCAGATTAAAGAGGCGGAGTCTTAGAGGTGTAAATGAAGTGTGGAAAGGCGGAGTCTTAGACGTGTTAATCAAATATAAAATGGTGGAAGTTTAATTGCAAAAAAGTATAAAATTATATAATTTTAGTGGTGTAAATACAGGAAAAAAAAAATGGAGTTTTAGTGGTGAAAATAAGTATATATAATTGAAGCTTTACTTGAAATTTTGGTACAATTTATTTTCAATGGAACTAAGCATTATTTTTGCTGAATCATTTGTTTTCATTTAGAAAAAAATAGTAAGATTTGTTTTCGCCTCTTTCGTTTTACACACAACAAAATCGTTTGTTTTCACAATATTCTCTCTCTCTCTCTCTCTCTCTCTCTCTCTCTCTCTCTCTCTCTCTCTCTCTCTGTCTGTCGATAATTCTTTTTTGAGGACATAAGTCATAGGGGGAAAGAACATGAAAGATAAAATAAGAAAGACGAGTGAATGAGAGATCGAGAGGGAAAAATGAGAGAAAGAGAGAGATACGAGTAATTGGAAAGCAAGAGAATGCAATAAACAAAGACAAGAGAATGAGACAAAAAGAATGAGAAAGAAATAATGAAAGACATAAACAAGAGAGAGGCAGCACTGGTCGTTTTTGTTGGATCTGAAGAGATTTAAACTAAATATAACTACCCCTTCCCTCTTCCTCACCTCAGCTCTTCTCCCTGCATGATGGGGGGGGGGGGGTGGAGAGAGATTGTACGTGCTAGCCTTTGAGAATCCATCTTTTTTTTTACCATGTGTTAAATGAGTCAGTTCGATGCGTTATCATATTTCTTCAATCCTCGCAGATAACCTAATGGTATTTTAGCACAGCCAATCAATCATATATCCCTCTGAGGCTACCAGCGACTGTCAACCAGGAATAAGATGATGGTGTTGAAATATCTATAGTGACGATTATATTCACCTGAAGGAAAACAAAATACGTAAGAGTCTTTGAGAATACTTTTTCAATCTGAAGCTTAAAAAAACCTGTTTAATTAATCCTCTTATCAATAGACAGGAAGGAAAAGATGAGGCAAGAGCCGTAGTTAAACATAGCCAATTAGACGTGTTTTCACATGAGCAGTTTGGTGAAAAATATAATCGAAGAAAAAAAAACATTGAGAATGAATCTTTGCACCAAGGCTGTATGTGACAGGGATACTATCACACATATCCAGGCGTAAGGAGAAGTTTAGTCTGTGAATCTTGTAGAGTGCGGAGGTACAGTCTTCTTCAGTCGTTATCACACAGTTAAGGTGAGGAAGGAAATAATTAAGGTTGGTTGGTTTCCGCGGCTGTGTTGTGTTATGCTGTGCTGTACTGTGCTGTGTTGTGCTGTGTTGTGCTGTGCTGCGCTGTGTATATTGTGCTGTGCTGTACTGTGCTATGTTGTGTTGTGCTGTACTGTGCTATGTTGTGTTGTGCTGTGCTGTGTATATTGTGCTGTGCTGTACTGTGCTGTGTTGTGCTGTGCTGCGCTGTGTATATTGTGCTGTGCTGTACTGTGCTATGTTGTGTTGTGTTGTGTTGTGTTGCGTTGTGTTGTGCTGTGCTGTGCTGTGTTGTGCTGTGCTGTGCTGCGCTGTGTATATTGTGCTGTACTGTACTGTGCTGTGTTGTGCTGTGCTGCGCTGTGTATATTGTGCTGTGCTGTACTGTGCTGTGTGTTGTGCTGTGCTGCGCTGTGTATATGTGTTGTGTTGTGTTGTGCTGTGCTGTGCTGTGTATATTGTGCTGTGCTGTACTGTGCTATGCTGTGTTGTGCTGTGCTGTGGTGTGGTGTGTTGTATAGTGTTTGGAAGCTGTTAGCGTCACAACTGCTTTGTAAATGTTCTGTCTGTTTTTGTAACATTCTTCATCTGAGAAGAAATCTGTGTGTGTGTGTGTGTACTAGTCATAGTATATTAATGGCACACACACACACACACACACACACACACACACACACACACACACACACACACACACACACACACACACGCCAGTTAATGAACAAGAACTCTTTAGAAAAAAAAAACACAGAAAGATGTTCCCATTGAAATGTAAAGCACACAAGAGTTTTCTACCTACACCTTCGCTATAATGAACTACTTACGGAAAACTTCAATCATTTTTCATTCTACTCAGCCATTCACCTGACTTATGTTCCTTTTTTTTTCCTTGGATTGCCATTGTTTTCTTTTACACTATTAGTGGATCTTTATCATGGACTTCTGAGGCACTTTTCTCCTCCCATATGTTTTATTGCAGTAACTTATCCCAGCTTCGTTCAGTCCATCCAATTATCTCTCTCTCTGTCTGTCTGTCTGTCTGTCTGTCTATCTATTTATCTATCTATCTATCTCTGTCCTGTCTGTCTGTCTGTCTATCTCTGTCTGTCTATCTATCTATCTATCTATCTATCTATCTATCTATCTCTATCTATCCTCTATCTATCTATCTATCTATCTATCTATCTATCTATCTATCTATCTATCTATCTATCTATCTATCTATCTATCTATCTGTCTATCTATCTATCTATATCTCTCTCTCTCTCTCTCTCTCTCTCTCTCTCTCTCTCTCTCTCTCTCTCTCTCTCTCTCTCTCTCTATCTATCTATCTATCTATCTATCTATCTATTATTTCAACTCGGCTTCCTTCTTCTTTTCTCACAATTAAATAACATATCAAAACAATGAACTAATTATTACGACTCTAAAACCTATTTCAAGTAATATTAGGATTTTTCCCATTTAAATTGGATTATGACGCCCGTGGTGGGTTATATAACGGGAGGATTTTTCTTTTATGCAATTTAATTTTGTCTGAGGGCGGGGATACGAGAGAGAGGGAACGAGACCCCTCTTAGATGCCCTTTACTATAATAGTTTGTTCAGGAGAGACAGGAGAAAATGGTTGGGAAATTCTATTGGTTTTAAGAGATCCACAGAGGCTCGTGGGTTATAGGAGTCATAAAAGTTCGTAAGGTATTTTTTTTTCCTCCTGACTGTACTAGATGTAAGAATACTTTATAACTTTTTTACTTCAAATGGTGACCAAGATGGTGTTGATGTTCTGTTATGACTTTATTTTGACGAACACATTAGGGTTTTTTTTTCTAGTACATGTGAGTTTTATGTTTTGTGTTTATGTTTGTTTGGTATAGTATAGACAGAACCAATACACTGACAGCAGTTCTATTTGACGATTGTATCATTTAATGTGCTTGCTCTGCTTTCAATTGATTTGTATTAAGATGTACCTTCAATTTCCTTCTAAGTAACATATTGTAATTAAACTTAATATCCATCAATTAACAATAATGATTCAGCTTGTCATGTATGTTAATGTAAATAGAGCGTATAGGCGAATGAATAACACTTTAGATTGGTCAGGTTTTTTTTTTTTTTTAGTGTGTGTGCAGTCAGTTACTAAAGTCCGTTCGTCTCCCCACCTGAACCACGAACCCCAAGATTCAGACTCGTGAACCCGAAGCAGTAGACTGATACATTATTCTGTTCATAAATGTTTCGGATTCATTAATCTGAATCATTATATTTGATTTGATTATGTTAACGTACGATTTGTCTGGTATGTCTTGAGCGATTCTGTTCGTGGTATTTTTCTAACACGTTATATCTTGCGTGTGAGGGGAGGGGGGTGGGGGTGGGGGAGATGGTTAGTGGGGGGGGGGAGTGAGGGGGCCTGTCTATCGGGAACAGATTGTAGTCCCACACAGACGTCACGGTGGAATTTCCTATTCTCGGTCAAGTGGGATAAGTTACCTACAGGTCCTTGGGTTTTCTGATATTGACTTGAACTCGGTAGATAGATTTACCGATGAACTCCCCTACTCTCTCTCTCTCTCTCTCTCTCTCTCTCTCTCTCTCTCTCTCTCTCTCATCATACTACCCATTTCCCTCCTACCCTCTCTTTCTCTTTCTCTTTACATGTCATCATCCCTCTCACTTCCTTCCCTCTTTCTCTCCCCTTCATTTATTATTCATTCATACTCCGTCCCTTCCTCTCAACCCATCATCCCTACTACAGCACTCCACCTACCCTCCTTCCTTCCTTCTTCCTCCTTCCTTCCTTCCTTCCTTCCTTCCTTTTCTCACCTTCACTCCCTCATCATTCATTTTCTCTCTCTCTCTTTCTCTCTCTCTCTCTCTCTCTCTCTCTCTCTCTCTCTCTCTCTCTCTCGACCAATAGGGCCCTGTATAGCATCACCCCTGGCGTAATAAAATATGACTTTCTAAAATCTGTTGCATGTCACAGTTTTATCCAATCGGTGGGAGAATTACACGCGGGGGGGAAGTTAACGTTGGTACAGTCTGGTTCACTGGTTCAGTCAAGAGGGAGAGTTAACGTTGGTTCAGTCTGGTTCACTGGTTCAGTCAAGAGGGAGAGTTAAGGTTGGTTCAGTCAAGAGGGAGAGTTAAGGTTGGTTCAGTCAAGAGGGAGAGTTAAGGTTGGTTCAGTCAAGAGGGAGAGTTAACGTTGGTTCAGTCTGGTTCACTGGTTCAGTCAAGAGGGAAAGTTAACGTGGATTTGTGCCTGTACAGTATGTGTGTACTGTGTTGGGTTTGTGTTTATTTTATGCTGATGTGCAGATGTTTCGTATGTGTGAGTGTGATTGAAAGTATGTTCATTTGTAATGTGTTTCCGTGTGTGTGCGTGTGTGTGTATGTGTGTATTTTCTCTTGGGAAACGTAGAATAATTTGAGATATGCTCAAAGTGTATGAATGAAAGTCGGGGTTAAATAAAGGTGATGTAACTAAAGTATTGAAAGTATCAAACCGGGAGCGAACACATTTCAATAGTTTTAAAATAGATAAATTTAGATTTTGGTGGAAATGGAGTTTTGGATGAATGGAACAAGTTACCAAATAACATCACTGAATCGAACTCGCTGGGAAGCTTCAAATATAGGTTGGACAGATATATAGACTGGGTGTAAGCAGGCTTTGTGTGTGTGTGTGTGTGTCTGTGTGGCTCAGTAAGTGTGCATGTATATACTGTATATGTGTGTGTATGTGCATATATTCATAGCAAATAGGAAAAAAATTATACTCGCACTTGAAAACACACAACAGGACTTACCGCCACACCAGGTGTATGAAGGTGCACCTGTACTGACAGTCACTCGTACCTGAAAGAAATAGAAGAAGAGATACTATTAGGAGTTTGACTAAGTTAACGCGTACTATTAGCAGCTGTGAAACAATTTATATATTTCCATATCCATATACATATATATAATATGCTTGTTATAACACTGTCAGATTACACACGTAGCTGAATCCACTTACTTCGAGAGCCTAAGTCCCTTCAGCTCAGCCTTCTGAAATACATCGATACGAAACACCAGAAATACTTTACCTGGCCGCTTCACTGTTACCAAATACTATTCTTTCCTTGCCAAGGTCTTCAAGGCGTCCAAATACACTCCCTAAAAGAACCTGAGACGAGACTGCCGCGGACTTGAAAGTAAGCCGGGAGGAAATTGCCGGAGCTACTTGGTGGAACTCTTGGAGAAAATTTTCGTGAAACACACACACACGTACATGCACATGCACATGCGCACACACACACATACACACACATGTACACACACACACACACACACATACACACACACACACACACACACACACACACACACACACACACACACACACACACACACACACACACACACACACACACACACACACACACACACACACACACACACACACACACACACACACACACCCCCACCGGAACTAACCCTTTGATTCCCTTCGTTACTAATTACTGATACAGTTATTTGTCCTTACCAACAAGATTTTTAAGGGCGTGTTGTTTTTTATTGGTTTAACACAGGTAGAAATTCAGAACCTTGTTTGTATTTTCACTTGATATTCTCAACTCTTTCATCTCTATCCTTTTTTTGTTCATTTTTTTGACATGTGTAGATTTTTACCACTATGTTTGTTATTTTGTGTAAGTGCTGTAAACCTTTGGACCGTCGTTTTTGTTTAGCGTTATATGCACTTATATACCTTCTATATACTAATACCTGTACTTCGAATAGGGATTTTTTTTAACCATTCATTTTAAATTCACGTAAAAACAAGACAATAAGCTCAACCTCCTGCTGTGTGTTAACCTGTGGCACAAGGTTGTCGACCACAGGCACTTGTTTTTGACTCCCCGGTTGTGGCAACACTTTTTATCGTCTTTGTAAAGGTTGTGAAGTTTATCCTACAGCACAAAATAATTCAATTTTTCGTACTACGGTTTACAAGGCCTTTCACAAACTACTTCCCTGTCAGTCTATAATAAACGTTAGAGAAGACTGAATGATACCTACACTGTTGCCTCCAAGACTAAAGCTCAAGTCAGAAAGAAAATAAGAGAGTTAAAAACACCGTCACAGTAACCAACTTAATCACCAGCGGTAATAAACGTGTTCTCACAGACGCTAACACAGCCTAGGCTCTCAAAGACAAACAGTAGTATGGAACCCTTACACCTTTAGAAGGCGAATATATTTACATACCAGTCATATTTTGATACATTATCCCTCAGGTGGCGCCACAGGGCTATAGCCTCAGCTCTTTAAGTCATTGACCCAGATCTCGGTCCTGTTGCAGGTTGTCTCCAGGTCGATCTCACTAAATTCGTCAAAGTTTTCCTGGCGGGCGAAGTTCTTGAGTCAATTAGACTCTTCCCTTTCCGATGCATCCTTTTGTGGTCTGAGAAAGGACAGCAGAACAAGACACTCTTGCTGTTGACCTTTTCCATGCTGAAACCCAGGCAAGTCGGGCTAAAGACTCCCCAAGACTGTAAGACGGCAGCCATGCAGCTTGAACCTTCATCACCAATCTTAGGGACGAAAAAGCCTTGACCAAAAAAGATTTCAAGAGTAGCTTTAAGATTATCAGAAGAAATTCGGGTAATAAAACAATCGGCGACATATTCCGTGCTTCCTGCTTTTCACCAGACCCTTATATTGGTGACTAAGCTGCTCACACAGATAAACTCTAAATCGGGTTTTAAGACACGGAACTCTGGCAGGCACCGCAGGATCTGCTGAGAGAGATCAGTTGAATGAAACAGAATGGGGGAGAACCCCGGCCTCTATCTTAACGCCGCCAAATAGGAAACTGTTTTCTCCAACTGTCGCATTGCAGATCAAATTTGCAAGGAGCTCAAGTCACTGACTCTGCACACACACCATCGTCCTTGGTACCTCTCACCACCGGAACAAACGCCATCTTAATTCTCAGATAAATACGATCTGACCTGTCCACGATGATATGCAGGATAGATGGCGCAAACTCACAAATTCTTCATCGGGTATCTAGCCTTGCTGAAGCTAACTTACTTATTGAAGTACTCACCTTTATTTAGTAGCCTCAAAGCAAGCAAGATACCGTGTAGAAGTTCATGTTGGAAAATCAATTAACTTTTCTTCACATGACACATCCTGGAGGCAAGCCCTGCTCCAGCTCCGACTCGAGTAGTCTGTGTTCACAAAACTTAGCGGATCACGCAATCTGTGTTCCCATCATCAGCCACTGCAGTCAATGTCTAGTGGGTGATATCCTACTTGGGTACGTGAGAGACTGCTGAAGTACAAGACCCCATCTACAGTCAGCGAGCCAGTCACTGGGACGCCCACACAGCTCATCACTCACACCGGCTCCCACAAAGGCTCACAAGCTGGAATGGCCTCATCACGGAAAATATCGCCCCAGCAACGCTCAAGGCAGCACCATCAGAACAAGAGATTACTTGGCTTTAAACTGTAAGTGTCTCACGTGCTGATGACTTCCTTCTGACGACCTCAGATTTTTCAAAAGGTATCCTTGTCGACTCTCCAGCCCTACAAAGCGACATTGACCCCGCCGCCCCAGTGCACACTTAATTACAAGTGTACCTGCGAAAGGTGGATGGCTTGATCCGCAAAAAAAAATTAATTAGCGTTCATGATACAGCGAATTCAACGGCATTGTCAAGGAGTGTCACTGCAACCAGAAGAAAAAACCTCGGTTGTTCAGGCTTGACGACTCCTTAAAGCGTCTTGACAGAACATACTGTACATTTTAAAATAATACTGGACAGCCGGGGTAAGACTAGAGATATGTTTCTGCCTTTACCTCCATCCACCTCCATTTCACATTAGCAGACCAGACTAGTGCAGCTGACCATAGGGAAGCTACGAAGAAATCTGCAAAGTACATATCATTCGAGCCTCTGTATCACTTTGTTCTGAAATGATCAGTAACTCATGCCTCGTGGGACAACAAAGGATTATACTTAGTGAATAAGTTCAGATCTAGGTTAATCGAAGCGACCAAATGCTCGCGAATAGTCATCCACTGTCTTCAACACCTTAGCATCACGTCTCAGCATGAGAATGTTAAGCTGCATGTCGCACAACACAATATACTGTATGAAATAATGAAAATCTAACCAGGTAAACATAACAAGAATTCGATAAACTGTTGTTCCTTTACTGTGAATATTTTTTGATGTATAACCTTGCTGACATACTTAGGCAGGGCGGAAGTGTAAAAATATATAGAGACAGGTGCAAGTTAGTAATTGTGTCCCTGTTTAAAGGTAATTGAGAAATATACAATAAAATTATATCAATACTAATTAATAGATTTTAGACGTGTTGTGAGTAGTTCAATAATGTGTAGTATTAAGAGTGTAGGATGTGCTGAAAGGAGAACACTGACGCTATTGTTGCTTTGATGATATAACTAACTAAGGGGAAATTAAAAAGATCAAAACAGGTTCAGAAGAATAAGGGCCAGCAGGTATAATTGAACATGTTTACCAGCGTATAGACAATTGAAAGTCATTCTCAGTGTTTGTGATGACTGGGATAACATTTATGGAATCTGTTGCTGGCAGATGTGATAACAAAGGATAAGTTTCTTTCAAATGATAACGTCTAACAACTGCGGCATCATCCATTGGAGAAAGATGGTGGTTTTTCACAACATCAGATGATTGATTTTATGGTAATTTGATGTAAATAACTGAATCTGGAGTGTTTATGACAAGAATAGCAGTAAGTTTGTATACAGCTGTTGCTAAAGTAAATAACAGAGTAACAAAGAATGTAAAGTCATCCCTGTAAGCGTGAACTGTGTAAGATGAGACCGTCTGTTCGTCCGTCCCTCCTTGAAACTTAAAAAAAAAAAGCGTAACTTAATAAAACGATATAAATAATAATAATAAAAAAAGACGTTCTTAATTTAGCCAATATTTACAGGTGTTTCTCTTGGTGGACGTCACATAGTTTCTAAAAATGTGAAAACTGTTGTATTAATATGTTGGACTTAATGATCCTTACTAAAAGTGATGAAGAAACTACATCATGTTCCTGAAATGGTGTAAGTCCTGTCCATCTACAATAATGTTACTAAATATGTTACAAAGTCAGAAATGTGAGTTGTTTGTGACGCTGGACACAGCCGGTCCTGGGCGCCTCGGGAGAATGGCAGTATGTGTTATGTGTTTGTTGATTGGTGATATTATTCCTAAACGTTACCGACACTGTAGCTAACGTTACCAACACTGTAGCTAACGTTACCAACACTGTAGCTAACGTTACCAACACTGTACCTAACGTTACCAACCCTGTACCTAACGTTACCAACACTGAAGCTAACGTTACCAACACTGTAGCTAACGTTACCAACACTGTAGCTAACGTTACCAACACTGTACCTAACGTTACCAACACTGTACCTAACGTTACCAACACTGTAGCTAACGTTACCAACACTGTACCTAACCAACACTGTACCTAACGTTACCAACACTGTACCTAACGTTACCAACACCATATAGACTATGATTACTGCCCAATATATTCCCCTATTTAATGATGAGTTGCTACAGACATAATAAATCAGCCATAACGAATCTGATATACCTTTTGGCTATACTGTAATGAATTATATTAGACAGATGCTTATTTCATCACATTAGTTGTACTGTAACACCGAATCATATTTCTATTGTCATGTCCAATCACGATGTCACCTTAATTTGCATATTCAATACACATATATTAAAACTTGTTGGGGAATTATTATTATTATTATTATTATTATTATTATTATTATTATTATTATTATTATTATTATTATCATTATTGTTGTTGTTTTTGTTTTCTTGTTTTTATTATTATTATTATTACTATTATTATTATTATTATTATTATTATTATTATTATTATTATTATTATTATTATTAAGGTAATATAATACACTGCCTTCAGTTATTCTTGTACAGTAGGTGTGTTCTGAGGCTGACTCACTGGACTTACTTGTGTTTCTCTCTCTTTTTTGTTCTTTCTTTCTCTCTCACTCTCTATTTCTTTTCTCTCTCTGAATTTGTTCTTGTATTAATCACTATTAATCCTAAACGTCTCATTTACAATGCTGTAATATTGTATAAGTTGCCGCAACTTGTAATTACAAATCAAACCAAAGTAGATGATTACATGTTGATGTCGTCAGCAGGGGAAAACTAATTCTTGAACTCAACCAGAATTTTCGTACTAAAACACCGAGGGAGTTGGATTTAGTGAAGTACGTTTGGGATTCGAGGTTCCGGAGTCTTGGTTGGGTGGTTCAGGGGATTTTTGTGAGTTCTTTAAAATGGGTGAAATAGATCGCACTTGTAACATTATATAACCTTTCAAGACGTTTCAGCGTTTGTGTGTGTGTGTGTGTGTGTGTGTATGTGTACATTTTGTGCTTGTTTGCTTTGTTTTAGCGTGTACACTGCTATGATAACACCGATAACACTTTCCTCTCCTTTGCTCTTCTTCCTCACACGTATTTATTGCATTTGTCTTGCCTCCCTCCTACTATATCCTATGTCCCCTTATATTGTCTCTCTCTCTCTCTCTCTCTCATCACAACCCTTTCCTCACCTCGACTCCGAAAGGAAAAGAAAAAGAGCAATTTACCCCAAATATTAAATTCATAAATAAAAGATGAAACATCGGGACACCGTGATTAATATATCTAAAACTTAATAAAAGATATAATTAAAAAGTCTGGACATGATTAAGCAAAATTAAAATTGGGATAACCTGACTAGCTAAAATTATCGGCTTAGTAATCTAAATGAAATTCATGAAATCAATCTAATTTCAAATTCAATTATTAATTCAAAACAAAAATTAAAAGAAGCTTCTCTAGCCTCAAAATAATTCAACATATATCTTATTTTTTTTATTTAAATCAGAATATCTTGTGTAACTTCAAAATATAATTAAAGATAATGGTAAATTGACAACTTGAAAATCGATAAAAATTCAGACAAAATCTTTCTTATCTCAAAACCCATTAAAAATATATTAACACAACTTGAATCTCCTGAATTTAATAATAAGTTGAAATGTGTACAAGAAGTATAGGAAAAAAAATATCTAATATTAAAACAACTAAGAAAACAAAATCAGGCCAACTTCTCGAATCTCATTAAAGAAAACAAAAAGGAAATAACAAACAATCAGACTTGTTAGTAACTTATTCTCGGGAGTCGTAGGAAATTATTGAAAGTTCATGGTAATTATTTTCCTCCCGGGCATAAACTTTTTTTTTTTTTACGGAATTTTACATTTGTTCTCCGAAAAAAAAAGTCGTAATTAGTTTGGGATTTTTTTTTTCTTAACAAATTTCAACTTTGTATTTTGTCATTTGGAAAATTTGGTCCCCGGTGTAAATTGGAGGTTGTGGTGTGATGATGGTTTAGTCTCTCTCTCTCTCTCTCTCTCTCTCTCTCTCTCTCTCTCTCATGATAACTTTGCCAATTAGTCTCTGATAACGTCGTCGGCAATATAGTCACTATGTATTTTTCACAGACAAAATCTTCTTTGCATTATTTCACTAAAAGTCGGAGGTGCTCATTAAGCTAACTCCTCCATGACGAACTTTCACAAATGAGATTGACTTATAATGATTGTACTATATTACAGCATTTTGCACTGTCGGTATTATTACAACTTTGTGTTATCAGAAGTTGAAGGAACTCATTAACATAAACTCGTCTATAGTAACTTTCTACAAAATTAAATTCAACGTGGAAATTGTCGACAGATTAGCTGGTCTCTTTTTCAGTGGTGTTGGGGTGACTGACATTCTCTCAAAATCGTACGTAATTCTGGGTGGTAAAATGTCTCTCCCCCCCCCCCTCTCTCTCTCTCTCTCTCCCATGCGATAAAAAAAATGGATTACAAACGTGGGTCATTAACTGCTAAACTACGGCTCACTGGTCAAAAACCTCGACTGTCAATAATGGTTATAGAATGGATAAATATGGGTCGTGTTCATTTTGTTTTTATTATTATATACTTTGTAGAACATCTTTTTTTTTATTTGCATCATATTATCCCTAACTCAATATTGACGTTTGTGTTTTGTTTCTTGGATCTGTTTATAATTATTCATTTTGTGGTTGGTAGAGACACGAGGGAGGGGGGAGGGGAAGGAGGGGGGAGACACGAGGGAGGGAGGGGGAAGGAATTTTGACGCTAGTTTGGTCTTCATATTTTTCATCATTACTTTTATGGCCAAGAAGAAAAAATTCAAACTTACGATTTTCTGAGAGTCGGGAACTTAATAGCTAGGCGTTGAGTTGTTTGTTAAGTGTAAACAGGTAATGTGGATTATCTTATTATCATTCTGTCTGTCTGTTTGTCTGTCTGTCTGTCTGTCTGTCTGTTTGTCTGTCTGTCTGTTTGTCTCTTTAGCTGTCTGTGTAGGTGTTCTCATATTGATGTTAGGCTGCATGTTTGTGTGTTTAACAGTGTAATAATTCGGCTCAAAAGTGATTCTAATTTATTTTGGTATACATTCGGTGTCTGTGTGTCTGTCTATCCAGTTATGTTTCTCTTTCCTTCTCAATGTTTATTTACCTGTCTGTCTGTCTGTCTGTGTGTCTGTCTGTCTGTCTGTCTGTCTGTCTGTCTCTATTATAACCTTCATAACGAAAGCAACAGAAAACCGAAGCAGTGAGTTGAGTTCTGATAATCCCCATATGAAAATAACATAAACAAAATGACTGGATTTTTATTGTATTTTTCTTACACTGTTCGTCTACATTATTACATCTAGGTTAATACTTCTATTGCATGTGGTATATTTGCCATTGGGATACACCATACCAGTAGTGCCTGTAATCCTGTATAACATATTGATGATTTAAAATACAGTCTTTGGCTTGACAATTAACTCTTAGCTAAACAGATGCTATTAACTTTGGGATGTGTTTTTTTTGTGTTCTTCTAAATTAGTTGATGGGATGTTTTTTACGAGTGAAGGATTTTTTTTTTGTCAAGCTTTTACCGCAGCCAGCGATTTATTGTTCTTCCTCTTTGTTATTGTTATTAAGGTGGGAGATGTGTGTGTGTGTGTGTGTGTGTGTGTGTGTGTGTGTGTGTGTGTGTGTGTGTGTGTGTGTGTGTGTGTGTGTGTCTCAGTTTGTGGTTACTCAGGCGTTTGTCTTTCATCATAGTTAAAACGCGAGGAAAATAAAAGGCCTTATACATCTTCCCCCTTCCCTCTCTCCTCCTACCCCTTCCCCTCGTCCCTTCCCCTTCCCCTCTCCTTTCCTTCCTTCACCTTTGACCTATTTCCTTACAGGTGTGCAGGGTTCACCTTTTGGGAACCGCTGAAGGTATAATGTAATATCTGTAAAGGGAATGAGAGAGACAGTGGTTATTATGACTCTTGATCATTTTATATATTGATGATCTACCTGGGCTGAGTGACTGACTGACTGACTTACTGACTAACTGACTTACTTACTGACTGAATGACTTACACAGATCGATTATAATCACCTTAGTTACCTGTCTGTGGGAAATATCTGCTTGTCTCAATGAAGTTTTATACGTGGTGGTGTACTGAGCCCGTCTGTCTGTCTGTCTGTCTGTCATCTATCTATCTATTAGTATATTTATCTATCCATCTACCCGAGGAAAAAAAATACATCTAATTATATTTTCCTTCTATCTTGCTCTTTCGATAAATCTAGACAGTCTTCAATCCATCTATCACGGACCTGGGTAGTGGACAGGCGCTTCTAGGGACTAATGTATATATACTGGTGGTGGGAAAAGTGTCAAAAAGAAGGAAGGAAGAGGAGAGATACAGAGAACAAGAATAAGAGAAGGAGAGAACAAAATATTGAGAGAATGAGAATAAGAAATATATAAAGGAAGGTAATAAAGGGGTGATATTAGGGTGAGAAATACGGGGATAAAATGGTGAAACAAAGGGGTAGAGACAGAGAGAAATACTTGAGCTGAGAAACATCAAAAGGAAGGAAGGAAGTTAGATATATCACAGAGAGAGAGAGAGAGAAAAATGTATAAATATTAGAATAATACTTGGAAGAGTAAAGAAAAGGTAGAGAAAGAGGAGCGATGACAGACAGACAGATAGATAGACAGGTTGGTGACAGACATAAAAACAGATAAACAGAAAAAACAGCCACACCGACAGAAAGACTAAAAGGTAGACATATTGACAGTCAGAGAGGCAGATAAAAACAGAGACTTGTAAATAGACAGACAGACACTGACAGAAAGACAGGCACAAAGACAAAAACAAAAATTAATAAACAGACAGATATACAGACAGACGGATAAAAACAGAGAAAGAAAGATAGATAGATGAAAGGAAGTCGAATTTAGAATATAAAAAAAAGTGGGAACTGATATTTGAAAAAAAACTAAAAACGAAAGTAAGAAAATAATTGATAGAAGCAACAAGGAGGTTAAATACGAACAATGAAATAATACAGAGAAAGAGAAGACTAAAGGAATTGAGAGAAATTATAGATATTGAAGGCTGTAAACATCAAACAGGGAAGAAGTAACGAGAGGATGAAAACGATAATTATTGGTGGAAGGGAACCAGAAAATGAAAGATGAAAGGAAGGATTACTTAATTGTGAAAGACATTACAGAGGAGAGAGAGAGAGAGAGAGAGAGAGAGAGGATTTAGAGAGAGAGAGAGAGAGAGGATTTGGTAAAAAATGCAAAATTAAATTGAGAAGGAGGGGATGGAGAAAGGGATAAAATAAAAGAGGAAAAAAGGAGACTAGCCAAGAATATTTACTTTTGAGAAGAGAGGAGGTGGAGAAGAGACACACCAGTATACAGGAAAGTAGAGAGAGAGAAAAGGACTTAGCAGTAAATGGTAGTTAAGTGAAAGGGTTAGTAAATGGTAGTTAAGTGAAAGGGTTAAGATTGAATGAATGGGGGAAAACAAGGTAATGGGAGAGAGGAAGTTCTAGATGGATGATTTAATAGGATTCGAAAAAAACAATTATTATTATTATTTTTATTATTGATGTTATATATTATTTTTACACTTCTCATATACAGACTTCATTGTCAAGGGAAGAAATTTATCTATAAAGGCAGCAAAAATACTCGTCCTTCCTCCATCCCCATCACTTGAAAAACTAGACACACACACTCTCTCTCTCTCTCTCTCTCTCTCTCTCCACTTTCCAGTCTTATTACCTAAACCAACACAGTTTGGAATCACCTCACTAGATCAAACTTCCTCCAGGCTGGCCCTAAAGCTACGTAATCAACTCCATAACTTCTCCAGTCTGACCTCAACGCAGTCTAAAGACAGTCTGAGTCCTCCAAACCTCTGATATGGCCTCAAGAACCCTCTCTAGTCTATTTCAGCCACTCTAGCTTGACCTCAAACAACATAACCTACAGTCTGATGGTCCCGAAAGCCTTCTGAAATGGTCTTCACTTTCCATAACTTGTGCAGGTGGACCACAACATAGTTTGACCGTCTGTAGACCACAACATAGTTTGACCGTCTGTAGACCACAACATAGTTTGACCGTCTGTAGACCATAATATAGTCTACAGTCTGATTGTCTGTAGACCACAACATAGTTTAAAGTCTAACCGTCTGCAGACCACAATATAGTCTGAAGCCTGACCGTCTGTACACCACAACTTAGTCTGAAGTCTGACCGTCTGTAGACCACAACATAGTCTGAAGGTTAACCGTCTGTTTAAACAGTTAAGTCTTTAGTCTGGCATCAAAACCCTTCTTATATGATAAACACAGTATATCCCAACTTCCTGTCCTCTCCTTAATTTAATGAACTCCACATTTTTTCCCAGCCTCCGCCAGCAATCAGTCTCACCTTCGCAATTTACTTTAGTTCCCTCAGTTCTCCAGCCCGACTCTAAAGTCGTCAGATTGGCCTCCTCATTCATCTCTAACCTTTTAGCCTCTTCAGTCCGACCTCAACACAGTGTAAAGGCCTCTCGTGCGACCTCGCAGACAATGGCAGGATAACCTTCGCGTTTCACGGAGTCAGCTGCCCTGGAGGAGCGACCATTGTGTGCGTTATGTTTGTTGAGGTTTGGTCGCCGCGCTGACTCGAGCCACCCAGTAAACAGTGTCGCTAGTGCACACCATTGAAATATTTTTCATTTTACCATTTTATTTGAGGATTCGTAGACTCTGTGTGTTTGTGGTAGATGCTGTATGATATTTTTTTCTCATTTTAGATTAAATATTTATTGTGTTCCTACGGTGAGGAATCTTAATGTTATTGCGTGTTGTACACATTTATATACTTGAGTATTTATTCAATATTACTTTATTTCAGTATTCTTCATTATTGTTTTTATTACATACATTTACTCACTTACTGTGTATATTTTGGCGAGTTTTACGTAAATTAATATTTCGAGGATATCTCAACATTATTCTTGTTTTATTTACTCAATTGTTTTTTGTGTGTGTCGATTTTCCTCTCTCATATATAGGTATATTCCATAAGGCGAAATTAATACTATTATTTTCACACAATCAATTATAATAATGATAATTTGTATTATCTTTATATATTTTTTTCTACTTTTTTATTTTTATCTTCCGTTATTCATTTGTTCATATGTTTAAGTTATTTCCACACTATTTATATCATTTAATTCGTTATTCCTTTGTTTATTTAGTGTGTGTGTGTGTGTGTGTGTGTGTGTGTGCGTGTGTGTGTGTGTGTAGATGACTGATGCCTATACTTGCCTTTTCATTAACAATTTCGTATATGTAATTAATAATAAAAAAGTAGTGCTCTTGGTTTAAATGACAAGTGAACACGGAGAGTATCTTCTTAGTACAGGTAAAGCAGTGCATCGTATTCACTTATGTATAGAGCACATTACAAGTATCAATTCGTGCCCACTTAAGTGTAGGACAAAGAAACACTTAGTCATGAAATATAAACAAGGAAAATTCCCCACAAACAAAAAAGGTAAAGAAACAACAAATAACAACTAAAACAAGGAACAAACACAATATACATAAGAATAATAATGTTATTTTATATATGATGAAACTGTGGTTATATTTGTATTTAATTTATTTCTCTGTGTATATATGTAAACCTTTGTTATATAGTTTGGATTTGATCAAAGGATTATTTAGCTTTGGTCAATGTGGTTTTAAATCTTGTATATTTCTGGTTGTTTTTACCTTGTGTTTCCATGTTGGTGACTGGCTTATGTGTCTTTTGTATACATGAGAGGATGATTTTAATTTTTTAATTTTTTTATTTTAAAGCAATTAATGGTTGTTCGTTTTGCTGTTATTATTATCATTATTTTTAATTTTTTTCATTATTAAAGTTATTATTATCATTATCATCATTATTAGTGTTATTATTATCATTATCATCATATTAGTGTTATTATTATCATTATATCATCGTTATTATTTTCATTATATCATCATATTAGTGTTATTATTATCATTATTATCATCATATTAGTGTTATTATTATCATTATCATCATCATATTAGTGTTATTATTATCATTATCATCATCATATTAGTGTTATTATTATCATTATTATCATCATATTAGTGTTATTATTATCATTATCATCATCATATTAGTGTTATTATTATCATTATCATCATCATATTAGTGTTATTATTATCATTATATCATCGTATTAGTTTTATTATTAGTTGCATTTCGTATATTATTATCAGTAAGAGGAACAAGAAAGACACCTTACTGAAGAGGCACACAATGGCAGTAAATCTATTCAGTTTCTTCAACAACTTAGATGAGTTGCCTGATATGTGTGTGTGTGTGTGTGTGTGTGTGTGTGTGTGTGTGTGTGTGTGTGTGTGTGTGTTTAGTCATGAATGAGATATACTACATGGTCGTGACTAGAGCTCATTCTTTTGCTGGCTTGGGCGTGGCTTGTTTGTTTATGTGTGTGTGTGTGTGTGTGTGTGTGTGTATTTTTGTGCACATGTGTGTGTGTGTGTGTGTGTCCGTGTGGGCTCGCGCACGCTCGTTACTTTCAGTCAATCTTGTCCACCAGGAGCAATTTCCAATACTAAGTTTTCTATTTTAGTAATTGTTCTTGGCCAAGTTGAGCTGAACCTGTGCGGTATGTGAGCAGGTGAGGGAGGGAGTAGTCGTCGCCGAGGTGTACACAATATATCACCTGGTTTGCATAATATATTTTACACACTATGTGGAGCAACACTATTGACATAATTACCGTTACTGTTACTTTTATAGTGTCAGTATTTATAGGAAAGACTTGCTAAGTTACTTTAATATAACTTAACCTAAATCTAATTTAAGCTACTCTTTTAACCTAACTCATCTCTCTCTCTCTCTCTCTCTCTCTCTCTCTCTCTCTCTCTCTCTCTCTCTCTCTCTCTCTCTCTCTCGGGCTGAGTAGGCGAGGAAAGGTGTCACTCAGACCGAGGCGCAGGTTATAGACAGACACGCTAGAGTGACCCTGGGTGGCACTTGGTCACTCAGTGTCTACCCACCGTGGGAGGTCTTCGGCAGTAAGGTCACGGGAGCGTCCGCACCTACAGGAGTCACTGGCGTGTTTTGTGGTAGTCAGGAATACTGAGAAGAAGTGAAGCCCTCAACCATCTTACCTCAAGGTCATCTTTTCATTATCACTTGTCTCCCTTGTTTATGTTATCTGTTTATGTCATCCACGTATGGACCAAGTGAAGAATAATCGAAGCTTGTGTTATCATGGAAAGTTTTGTTCCTCTTGCATCTGATTGGCCACCTCTTTTCGGCTTTGTAAAACAGAAGTCTCCCTGATTGATCGATGTGTGTACCAACCCCCGCCCCCCCCCACCCCTCCCTCCCCACTACCACCTGTCAAGCTGGAGGACCATCCGCCCATCCACTTCGTCGTCGGTGTGTTTCGGGTGTCATTTATCAGTGTCAGGTGCAAGATTCTTCTTCTCCTTGTGCCAGTCACGGGTCGCAGACAAGGACGAGTGGAGGCATACGTGAGAGGCAACGTTTTTCTTGCTGAGATTTCATTCCCAGCATTATTTCTCCTGTGACATTCTCTACAGGAAGCTCGGTAGTCCTAGCTTCCCCCAGAGGACTACTTAAGGGACTAGGATGATGCTGTGGGGGATATGTTACTGAGCCTCCAGAATGTGATGTATCGGTATCTAATGTAGACAGGAGGACAAACGCCAGAATAACAGATCATTGGTTCTAGTAACGATCGTTAGTATCAATATTGTATTACTTTGATCAAGAGAATAGAAAGGTAGGTCAAAAGTATAGACCTACTTGTTGTCCTTGGCAAAACGTACACTACTATAGTGACGAGTCTCCAACCACTGGACTTGAAACTCAGTAAATTATTATTATATTATTATTATTATTATTATTGATGTCTCTGTTAAAGGATACTTCCTCAACCAGTGGCTCTTCTGGTGTTCAGTTTATCCTTTTTTTTTAATTACTGGTATCTGTTATGGTGTGTTAGCGTGTATTAAGAGCTCTGACTCAAACTTTGAAATTCTTCTTGCGTCTTTTGTCAATTTTAGATCTAAAGGCACAAGGACAAGTATGGATGGTTGTCTGGAGTAGAGTGTTGGTGTCATTTACAGGGCAGGTTTAAGCGTTCAAGATGGGAGGGACGGTACAAGATCGACATTCTCGCTTCTAGTATCTCTCGTCGAGTCTGGGATGCCAAACTGTCTGGCCAGGGCGTTATTTAGTAGGGTGGGCGAGCTGGTGCGCCGATTGGTCGATAATTCTCCTGGGATAGCAGCTTGTTCTGGCGTTTCTCAGATCCACCAATTGTCTGTTGTCATCATTAAGCGATAATGTAGCGTTATGTGACAAATTATTCAGCTATCCAATTATATTTTATCATCTTGGCTGCGTTAATGAACCTAATAATTTTTTTTTTGTTTTTTTTTACGTAAATTAGTGATTAACTCAGTGCAAAAACCTTTCCTTTATGACTGCGGGAAGGCTGTTGGTCGTGTGGTGTTCGGTGCATTACTGGAGAGACTGATTAGGGACACAATAAACAATGATGATTTTTATTATGATGTTACTAAATTTTATCCATATCTCAGGTGAAAGCCAAGAAAAATACACGAAGTAGATTTAGAAAAAAAATATTGAAGGAAACGCTATTATTTTATTTAATGTGAATCTTGATCACTAATGAAAAGGTTCTGGAATTGCCTCAATGACTATAACGTTTATATATATGACGAGTTTTAAAGATAGTCTATAAACTTTGTGTATTTAAAATTGCAGACTCAGACCCACTAGATGGTCTTTTTCGGGGTCATTAATACATAAATTATCAGGACTTGAAGACAAACTTTCTCCAATTCCATTTTCCATTAGACGATTCTCCAGTGGAATTTAATTTCTGTGTCCACGTTGTCTTCAAATTACGACTTGAAGTAATTGAGATCCAGTGTCAATATATGATTAATAAACCAGCGATTTCAATACGTCTATTTACTTACTTATTGTCTATTACTTCTTAATCTCTCTCCCTCTCAGCCTCTTCCAGGAGTTGATAGTTTCTTGCCAGTATCTGTGTTAATAAAAAGTTTCATCTTGGTACAAAATATAATAAATCTACAGGTATACATTTACTGTGTACTATTTCCTCATCTCATTGGTATACAGTCTTCCCGGATTCGAGTGTTTGAGATGTTTGATAACTGTCTGTAACTCATATCCACATATCAATATAAAAACAAGACCTACTAAATCCAGGTCTATTCCAGAGTAAATCTAAGACCAGCCACCTGATGTTAGTACCTCCAGACAACTAGAGATATGATCATAACTTCCCAGAGTAAGTTATAACAAGACCGGGTAGATCCAGGTTCCCACAGGAGGAAAGTTATCCCAAACACCCTGGTACAAGTCTCTCCCCTTACACCCACACACACTACTGAATATGGTCATAACTTCACAGAATACAAGTGAGGGATATTGATTATTATCCAACGCATCAGAGATATTGTATTTATCCTGATACCAAATTTCATAGGAAGTTGAGTATTCCTATTAAGCTTTTGCCTTTACAACTCAAATGGATATCACTGAGGACCCAGACAGAGAGACATACAGTACATGCAAATCCCTTCCAACACGAGACAGGGAACAAGTACTGTATATAGAACATTACTCCACCAGAGCCCCAGAACGATAAGCCTCCCCCTTAACTCAACTGGTACACTGGCACCAAAGTGTAGTTGAAACCCGTCGTGCAGAATCAAAGTTAAATAATTCGAACACGACGCACGAAGAACCCAAAAGATAAAGTGTTGCCCTTGTACTTGTATCTGCGAGTGTATCTGTATACTTGTACGTGTCCTTGTGTTAGTGTTTGAACGTACCTGTGATTTTATCTTTATCTCTACCTGTGCTTTTGTTTCTTAATTATTAAAGTGAAATGGAGAGAGAGAGAGAGAGAGAGAGAGAGAGAGAGAGAGAGAGAGAGAGAGAGATGTATGCAAAAGTGTAGGAGGTGTGATGAGAGTGATGGGGGAAGAGATGTAGGGAGGTGAGGTGAGGGGAAGGGAGGAGGGAAGAAGAAGAAGGAGGAGGAGGAGGAAGAAGAAGAGGTGGTATCCGACAGCCAGTCCCCGGTGTTGACTCTTACTAACGACCCCCTGATGATAACCACCTCGTTATCCCCTCGGCAGTTTTTTGTCACCGTTAACTGTCCTTGTCCTCATTCTTAGCGGGATGTGAGGTGGAGGTGATGAGGCTTGTTTGGTTGTCATTCTTAGCTAGTTCGGTTTTTACTTATGACAGAGGAAGGGTTGTTTGCGTTTGTTTGCTTGCTTGCTTTGCTTGTTTGGTTGTCATTCTTAGCTAGTTCGGTTTTTACTTATGACAGAGGAAGGGTTGTTTGCGTTTGTTTGCTTGCTTGCTTTGCTTGTTTGGTTGTCATTCTTAGAAAGGAAGACAAGTAGTCATTCATAGCCAAGGAAGGGTTGTTTGTGCTTGTATGGAAAAGTCATTTGAGGTTGTCTGGTTCTTATGCTTGGTAGAGAGATAATTGTTTGTATATGTTAAGTTGTAATTCTTAATGAAGAAATTATTAATTGAATGTATAATTTCCTGTGTACTTCTGTGTTCGTGAGATATATTTAATGAATTCTTTGACTTACTGATTCCCTTTGTCTTTCTGTTATTATTATTATTATTATTATTATTATTATTATTATTATTATTATTATTATTATTGCTATTATTATTGCTTTAATTTTTCGTTATTGACAATGAGAAAAGTAAAGGGAAAGAAAGAGAAAAGGAGAAGATAAATTTGGTCTTTAACTATAACTTCACCACAACACGTTTTAGAGCCCAGCCCCTTAGGAGTCTTTAAATTAATTAATGGTTGAGCCGCAGCCATGTGTGAGGTACAAGTTTCAGCTGGTCAACAGACGTGATCTCCCCAGTGTCTGTTTGTTGTGTAAACTTGTTCCTAATCCGGGTAAAGACGGCGTATGTAATGGTGGGCTTGAGAACAGCACACACACAAGTTGTTGAATCTGATGTGGTCTCTCTCTCTCTCTCTCTCTCTCTCTCTCTCTCTCTCTCTCTCTCTCTCTCTCTCTCTCTCTCTCTCTCTCTCATCTTCCTGCCCCCCTGTGCCGAAATAATCATACTGGAAACACTGAAAGATCACAGGGTAGGGATAATGTTAGGGCAGCACACCACCATCATCTATCACCTCCCCTCCCAACACCTTCCTTCACCCTACACCAAACACCACCTCCGACCTTCAACGGAGAGGGCGTACAAGACTTTTCTTTATCTTTCTTACGTCTCAGATCAAGAAGTGTCACGTATCCCGGATCTCTGAAGTCTCTCTGATTATCATGAGGCTTCATCTGTCACTAGGGACAAAACTATACTACACCACGTTCGCCAGTGCCATATTGAGCGCTACATGAATAGCCCCTTCCATCATCTTTTTTTTTTGGGGGTACCTAAAGGACTTGGTGTACCAATCTAGGGTTCAGGATGTGGCTGATCTGCGTCACCGAATCATTGCAGCTTGTGAATCTGTCACGCCTATGGTGCTACAAAACACTTGCCGGGAGGTGGGGTATCGTTTTGACATCTGTCGGGCCACCACTGGCGCACACGTCGAGATCTGCTGAAGGACACTGAAACTTGGCGAGTTTCTGTATCTGTGGGTGAGAACCACAAGGTTATATCTGTGTTAGCTTGTGATATATATAATTTTGATACTAGTAATTATTCAGCTTAAGACCGCTGTGTTAATCAGTAAACCATTAATCATTATTATTATTATTCACACACAATTGCACGTGTTGAACCTTATATGGATAGTTGATATTGTGAAGTGAATGTTACAACTGGGATTTAGTCTATTGCAGCGTCGTCTCACTTTTATGGAAGATTAATTCCTGTCCCTGAAGTTCTTTTTGTGAGGGTCATGAATGTTACAGTATATACCTTGATGTCGCCACTGTACTCGGAGGTAGCAGCATAAAACCTTTGTCTGTTGTCTCTCGTATTTAGCAACAGGCACTCACAAGTATTACGTATGACCGTCATCACCACCAACACTCATCTCTCTCCAACACCATCTGTCTCCATTATCACCACTAATTCACCTCTCTCCAACACCACCACCGCCAACAGCAACACCACCACCGCCAAGAGCCACAACTCTGCAATAGTCAAATATCTCACATTTCTGCAGCATCCAAACCATCATCACTGCAACAGATCAAGCAGTCGTTGCAACAATCCTCTCAGTCTCATCACTGCAACAGTTAATCAGTCACGTCACTGCAACAGTTCAATCAGTCCTTGCAACAATCCTCTCAGCCTCATCACTGCAACAGTTAATCAGTCACGTCACTGCAACAGTTCAATCAGTCCTTGCAACAATCCTCTCAGCCTCATCACTGCAACAGTTAATGAGTCACGTCACTGCAACAGTTCAATCAGTCCTTGCAACAATCCTCTCAGCCTCATCACTGCAACAGTTAATCAGTCACGTCACTGCAACAGTTCAATCAGTCCTTGCAACAATCCTCTCAGCCTCATCACTGCAACAGTTAATCAGTCACGTCACTGCAACAGTTCAAACAGTCCTTGCAACAATCCTCTCAGACTCATCACTGCAACAGTTAATCACTCACGTCACCGCAACAGTTCAAACAGTCCTTGCAACAATCCTCTCAGCCTCATCACTGCAACAGTTAATCAGTTACGTCACTGCAACAGTTCAATCAGTTGAACGTTTGCAACATCGCTGCTGCATGTATATAATAGATTTCATTTATGATAAAATTTTGCAATCGCGTTAATGGTCTCAGAGCTGCATGTTACCGGCTGTAATTCTCACGGTTTAATCAACTTGTAATGTGGAGGAGAGAGAGATAGAGAGAGAAGTAAATAAGAGAGAGTAAAGAGTGTGAAAGGAGTATATCGTATATTTATTAGATATAACGTGAGAGAGAGAGAGAGAGAGAGAGAGAGAGAGAGAGAGAGAGAACACACCTCAAAATAAAGTTATCAGAGTGGCTATTCAAGCATATTGGAGTCAAATTAATTTTTTCTCTGACATTAAAAGGCGAAAGTTAAAAAAGAAATAATAAATAAATTGGGAAGAAAATAAAGGAGAATAAATATTATTTTGTTTTCCAATAAATTTATTACTTGCAGTTTTTTTTAAAGTTTTTGACGGAATTTTTTTTTTCACTTATATAATTAATTAGATTACTAGTGTATGTATGTATGTATGCGTGTGTACGTCTGTGTGTGTGTGTGTGTGGTGCAGCAGAGGCGTGACAGGATAACAGTATTAAGCGTCACTACCATGAGGCCCTCTCCCCCACCTACACTCACTCTCCTTAATTACCTTCTCCAACAGTGAAAAACAAACGAACATTAAAAGTCCATTTCGTAAAGGCTCAGTTTTATGGGAGTGATATGTAAGTTAATCTACATATCAAGGCCATTTTTCAGAAGCAGAAACGAAAAAAATGTGAAATTAAATGTTCTTTCAGTTAGAGTTGTGGGTCCAGTCCATAAGGGTATCTACAGTGTGATGTTTTTTCCCCTAAATAAACTACAGAAAATACGTATATTACAAAATGCTAAAATAACTTTGTTTTAATTCTGCAAAGTTGTAGTAACGGAAGAAGAAAAAAAAGTCATAAAACCATTTCATTACAGTTAATTTTAGTGTTAGTGTCTTGCAAAAAAAAAATAGAATTTGCATATAATTACCATCTGAACGAGAGTAGATAAAGTGTAAGTCAGCAGTTATCACAAGAATTACCTTACTATTTTGTTGCGTTATAAAGGTAATTGCGGAGATGATTTTATAATGTAAATGATTATATGCATCGTAATACTGAGATGTTCACACCTGTAATTAAGACACAAACGAATAAATATACCTCAGGCACAAGTTGGCGTTGTACAGTTAATCGACGACACAATCTACATATCAGTCTTTTAAATCATGTGAGTTCAATTTGAATCAGGTGAAAGACTAATGTTCTTTTCATTATTACTTGTGGGTCTTAAAGGCTTGACGGGGCATGTTAGGGGCAGCGTGGATATAGAATACTGAAAACAATTACATATTTATACATAAAAAAAGGAATAACAAGCAAAATTAAATAAAAAAATATATTACATTTATTCATAAGTTATAATGGTAATGTAGAAGATAATTTTATGCTAGTAATTAAAACTGTTGACCAAACTGTGGGATTTCAGTCAAGCGAAGAGCAATGTTCATTTCATTATCGGTAACAGGATGTGATGAAGTTACCATGGAAACGAGACGCCTTATCGAGAATCAAACACAGACAGCCTCGCCCACCCAACTGTGTTAAATTAATGTACCACGACCAGAACCGCTAAACCATTAATGTGTTTTTATTTTTTTTCCAGAGTACATGAATTACCCTAACTAAATCTAACTTCATATAATTTATCTTAGGTATAATAACATTCAGTTGGGTTAGATTAGGTTAATAGTTTGTGTGGGTTGTGTTTGTGGTTTGTGCAATAAGAATAGGGTTCAATGACTCCTGTTCGTGGGTGTTTGGTTGTCATTGGCTGTCTTGCGGGAGCGTGAGTCCTGTTGTACTCAGATTTGCAAGATTCGTGCGTTGAATTTTTAACATAACTGGAGATGCAAGATCGTTTCTCCTTGTCTCATTTACAGATAGAGATGAAAATAGCGTCCAAGAGAGACATACAGTAGATATTACAGACACTTTCTTAGCTAGATACCTTTATTTAGTATCAGCTAGAGAATATTAAGTAACGTACAGAAATTTTTGAATCCAGGCACAAATGGGTTACTCAAATCTTACCTCCCTCTCTTGTACAGGAAATATATCCAGACCTTAAGACCTGACCTCTCACTTTCTCTTGCTCAGGAAAAATTCTCATTATATTTCGTTTTTCTTCTTCTAATATTCTGTCTTAATGTCTCACGGATTTATGTCTCAAGTAGAGCCATCCCAATTAGCCTGTCTGTTTTATTGTCTCACTGAAATATGTGTCTGGAAAAAAATGCAATGGTGTAAAAGATCCTTCCAAAAGAGGTATAGAGAGCACACACACACACACACACTCTCTCTCTCTCTCTCTCTCTCTCTCTCTCTCCTCAAGGGATACTCAACACTCGACAAACGATAACAAAGCCAAACGTTAAAAAAAAAAATCACCTTGAGGAAAGTGGCAACAGCGACTATATATATACAGTATACGATGGTGTTGACTCTAATGATGAAGACAAAGACACCAATCACGTCTTGGTAGGCATGATGATGATGATGATGATGATGATGACTTAAATAACAAAGACAACGACGATGCTTAGGTGAGTTTAGGTTAAGTTAGGGTAGATTTAGGTTAAGTTAGGTTGTAATATTAAGTTAGGTTCATTTAGGGTTTATGTTAGTTTTGGTTTGGTTAAGTTTGGTTGAGTTTGGTTAAGTTATGTTGAGTTTGGTTATGTTAGTTTAGATTTGGTATGGTTAAGTTATATTAGATTAGGTTAGATACGGTTAAATTAGGTTGAATCAGATTAGAGTCTCGTTTAAACTCGTTAATAATTGGGTTTGATGTGGTTAAGTTACCATTAGATCAGAATCATTAAGTTAACATAAGGTTAATTTAGATCTAACTTAGCTCTCATTATCCCATATTAACTAATGGTTTCGGGTTCAAATCTGGGTAAAAACAAAAAAGTTCAAATCCAACTTCGGGATATCATGAGAGACCTTAAAAGACCCAGAAGGTGTTTTTGGCAGTGACCGACCGACCATTATAAAAATTTTTCTCATTCTCTTTCTCTGATGATCTCCCTCACTGCTAGACTCTCTCTCTCTCTCTCTCTCTCTCTCTCTCTCTCTCTCTCTCTCTCTCTCTCTCTCTCTTAACAGGTACCTGGAACTCCTTGTGTCAAACTCTGGAAACTCTCAGGTTGTTAGAGGAACATTTAGTTGATACTGTCCAAACAAGATGTGTAAGTTCTTATTTCAGGGTTATGTTTTAAACCACTTTGTTCTGCTTATGACAGCTACTGGGGAATTGTGTTGATATTTTTGTTTTCTTATTCGTGTTCTTGATGTTCTTGTTTTGATGTTCTTTTTCTTCTTGTTCGTTTTCTTCCTCTTCTTGTTTTGTAATTTCTTCGCTAACTCTTTTTCTTCTTTTCTCTTTTTTTCTTCTCTTTTTTCGTTTATTAATCTCCTTCGTTCCTGCCTTTCTCTCTTCGCTTATTTTTGTTTATCTGTTATCTTCTTATTTTCTTTCTTTCTTATCTTCCACTTTTTTTTCTCTTATACTGTTCTCTTCTCATTATTTTTCTTCTTTTCTTCTTCCTTTTCAACTTCTCTCTCGTCTACACTGTCTTCACTATTTATTCTTCCATCACGTCATCATTCTTATCTTCTTCTGTTTCTTCTTTCATTTCTTTTTAGTCCTTATTATCTTCTCCTTCCTCTTCTTTTTATCTATCGTCTTCATCATTTTCCTTCTTCGTAATTGTCGCTCTAGTTTATTCTCCCACATTATTTATCTGTCTGTCTGTCTGTCTGTCTGTCTGTCTCCACCCTCTGTCTCTCTCTGTCTCTCTCTACTTAAAACCTCAGCTGTTTATTAATGAATTTCACATCATGACTGTGTATCGTAGGTGAGTCTGACTAAAAATTTCACACACTCATCACGTTTCTCCTACACCTCCGTTTAACACTGTAGTTGTGTGTCTAGGAATTTAATCTGTATCTACAAACCCAGCTTGAGTTTCACTGTAAAATTCACACTTTCCTCGGAATTGAAATTATACAAGTGTTTTATACAGGTGTTTTATGCAGGGTTTTTTTTATACAGGTGTTTTATACAAGTGTATTATACAGGTGTTTTATACAAGTGTATTATACAGGTGTTTTATACAGGTGTTTAATGCAGGTGTTTTATACAGGTATTTTATGCTAGTGTTTTATGCTGGTGTTTTATGCTGGTGTTTTATACAGGTGTTTTATGCTGGTGTTTTATGCTGGTGTTTTATACAGGTGTTTTATACAGGTGTTTTACCCAGGTGTTTTATGCAGGAGAATAACGTTGTTGTTGATATACTGAGAAGTTTTTGACCAAGTGTACAATATATCCCTCAGGATTATTAGATTTTTTTGAAGTTATTACGTTGTGTGTGTGTGTGTGTGTGTGTGTGTGTGTGTGTGTGTGTGTGTGTGTGTGTGTGTTTGTTTGTGTGTGTGCAGGAAATTACCAAGAGTGAGGTTCTAGCCACAGCCCCTGGGAGAGATGATCAGTAAAAAGTGAGAGTCTTGTGATGGTGACAAACGGTCAGGCAGGATTATCGCTCCCGGGGGCTGTGTCTGGTGTTCACTCTTAAGTAAATATCTGTATACAGACTACACAAGTTGACTCCCTAATACACCTCAAAGTGCTAGGATCTTTTTACTTTATTTTTATTTCTTTCTTTCCTGGTGATTTATTCTTTGTAAATTTATTTTTAGGTGCAAAATATGTTGCTGATACCACAAGCCATATTACTCAATTTCAAGGAGTAACCCAAGAAGCCCGGAAAATTAGCAAACTGTACTGGCTAGTCATTGTCACATAACACAATCTACTAATCGATTATTATCCCCCAGGTACACAGTATACAGAGGCAAATAACGTAGGAAGTTGTCTATGTTTTTAAACCTACTCGGGGATTAAACCTGGAGCTGACCACAACACACAGATCGTACAGTAAATACATACATACATACATACATACATACATACATACATACATACATATATATCCCAGTACGATTCTTTGCACCATCACAACAACAAATAACTGTGAACTGTTGAGACATGTTACAGAAGAATGTGTCTAGCCATAAGAAAATCCACTCTAGCCCCTGTCATCGGTGGGTCTATTTTAGCGTCGGTTTGGTTCTGTTGTTCCAGTCTTCCAGTCATTTTCTTTCAGTCATTTACATTCACTTACGTTCATCACCTTAGAGTAATCCTCCCTCTTGGCTTCGTATCTTAAGAGGCGATTTCAAGCACCAGCCTTCCTTAGTGTCTTGATCAGTTAATAATGAAATGTTATAAATGTGTGTGTGTGTGTGTGTGTGTGTGTGTGTGTGTGTGTGTGTGTGTGTGTGTGTGTGTGTGTGTGTGTGTGTGTGTGTGTGTGTGAGTGTGTGTGTGTGTGTGTGTGTGTGTGTAAGTATGATTGTTCTGTGTATGTTCCCACCTATGTATGTGTGTCATCCCTCACATCAGCGGCCGTGATCACCTCCTCTCAGTCTACCCACGCAGGCTTTATCATCCTCACATTTTAAGTCACCCGAGATACTGTGCCTCAGGGGATGTGTGGCAGGTCATCCCAAGCGGTGTTGTGTCTGTCAATATTATCTCCACTTCTCCCCAGGCGAGAGAGAGAGAGAGAGAGAGAGACCCTAACTACAATTTCTTCCCATTGGGTTAATTTCGTCCTTTCATAATAAATTTTTTCTTATTTAATTTTAATATCGTCCCAATATCGACTTTTTCATATCATAATTTAATTAATATCGTTAGCAAAATTTTCGTTCATGTAGCAATCATAATAAAAAAAAATCGAAAATGTGTTTGGAAAAAAACAAAAAACAAGCACCCAATCAGTTTCCGTTTCATTCCTCCATTAAGGTAAATTAAATATCAATTTAATTTTCTAAGTGCTTGTGTGTGTTTTGCAATTTAAAATAAAATAGATATTGAATGATTAGTAGTAATTCACCTCGCGTGTTCGAAACAGTTTCAGAAATCAATCTATCTGATGGAACTTATCCCAAATACCTGTCCCTAGATAGTATGGTTAGAATCATACACATATATACGCACCTATACACTGTTAATCCGTATATTATTTTACCCTTCCAAGGATATTTTGTATTCTTAAATTATATCCGCAATTCATACATAGTTACGTGTATTTATCATCATTTACAGACTTTTGATAGTATTTGTGCATGTCCCTCTTGAGTCATTAGTGAGGGCGTGTTTCAGAGTCGGACCGCAGTTAACTCTTCCAACATTCACAATTTGGGCATTTGAATTCCTACACCCCAAACATCCCACTCATCTCCAAACATCCCACTCATCCCCCAAACATCCCACTCATCCCCAAACATCCCACTCATCTCCAAACATCCCACTCATCCCCAAACAGCCCACTCATCTCCAGACATCCCACTCATCCCCAAACATCCCACTCATCTCCAAACATCTCATTCATCTCCAAACATCCCACTCATCCCCAAACATCCCACTCATCTCCAAACATCCCACTCATCCCCAACATCCCACTCATCCCCAAACATCCCACTCATCCTCAAACATCCCACTCATCCCCAAACATCCCACTCATCCCCAAACATCCCACTCATCCCCAAACATCCCACTCATCCCCAAACATCCCACTCATCACCTTTTGCATTTTTCATTCATCTCTGTCCTCTCAATGCTCATTTACAAACCCTTTAACAATTCTCAACCTTTCAATGTCAATTATTCCTTCTCTTTACCCTTTTCTAATCATTTTTTGTGTGTTTTTTTAATTTCTGGCCCTCCTGTGAAAGCCATTACTGATGATCGCCGGAACTTTTTAGCGAGCGTCGTGAATGAGTTTAGACTCGCCATAATTCAGAAGTCTGGTAAAAGAAGAGCTCGGACAAAAGGGTGAATGACTAGCTTCCTGTGCTGGGTTTCAATACCTTTTTTGTTTGTTTTCGTCGATGTCTTTGATTTTATAGGAGTCAGTTTGGGATTAATCCGTGAGTTAGTTTGTGGTGTTTGTTTGTTTTTTGTTTATTTTGGGTTTTATTTATTTATTTTGTTTATTTTTGTTTATTTATTTTATTATTTTTTTAATTTTCGACAGGGGTCACTATGATAAGTTAAGCATATCTACCTCTACCTCTTCCTCCTCTCTTCCCTGATATATATTTACCCCTTCGCTTCTCCCCTTCTCCTCTCCTTTATTTTCCCTTCTGTTCTTTCCCCTTTCGTACTATCAATTCTCCCTTCCTCTTCATCCTCCCCTCTCTCCCTCCCTCCCTCCCTCCCTCCCTCCCTCTCTCTCCCCCACCCTCCCTCCTTCTCTCCCATCATTATAATAACCTATTTTTTACACTCTCTCTTCTCCGTTAATTTGACACATCCGGGGTTAAAATTCTCCTCAATGTTTTTTTCATTTTCATTTCTTTTTTTTTTCTTCTTTTTTTAGAGGCTATTATTTATGAGTTTCAGATATATTTTAGTGGTGCTTTTGTCGTGTTGAATATTTGACGTAAGTGTATATTATTTATTATTTATTTATATGCTTTTGTTTTTTGTATATTTTGTTTATCATTAATTTGTCTTTTCCTTTGTTGATTCATTTATTAATTCATTATTGACTTTGTGTATTTGTATTTATATCTTTTTTTCTTTCCGTTATTACTTCATTTTCCCATCACTTTCTCTGTCACCCATTATCCCTCATTCTCCCATTACCCCCTCACTCCATTACCCCCTCACTCCATTACCCCCTTCATTCCCCCATCACTTACCTCATCCTATAACTCCATAATCCTTATTTACCACTTTACTCCCCCTTTTAGCCCCCCACACACACTCACCAATTAGGACCCCTACTGACATGAATTGCCATAATGGAAAAATTAATCTATTGAGGTTTTCTTCTGTTCTTTCTATTACGTTAATTCTTTCATTATCCTTCCTTCCATCATCCTCGTCTCCACCCACTTTCCTTCCTCTTCCCTCTCTCCCCCTTGTCTCTTCCCTCCCTTCCTCCCTCCCGCCCTCTCCTTGACGTCATCCTCTTACCCCCCTCCCCAAACTCCTCCCCCCCTTCTCCTTCCCTCTACCTCTCTTTAATCGTCTCTCATCCTCCTTCCTGTTATTTCTCGTCCTTCCTTCTGCCTTCTCTACGCTCCCTAATTGATCTCCCCCCTCCTCCTTCATCACCCCCTCCCCTGCCTCCTTCATCATCACCCCGCTGGTCATCACTCTTCATACCGCCGGTCATCAGTCATCACACACAACCTCGCGTTAATCTTGCTGTGATATATTCCTCCTTGTAGAAATGTAGAGAGTCACAGTGTCTAGAGCTCAAGGCTGGCTGGGGCACCTGGGTGTGAATTTGACCAAGTTGTAGAAGCTGTCGCAACACAACAGTCAGACCCTCTGTTAACGACCTACTGTTATATGACCTGACTTCCGGACCTGAATTCTCAACGACTAGTATATATTTTTTTTTTACCTAACCTGTACATTTAACTGTCACAAGTTACAGCACAAATATGGCAAGTGAAATGGCGTCAAAATTGCATGGAAACTGTACTGTAATGAAATGATTTTTTATACTCTTAAAAGCGAAATCATATCATTGACTTTCCTAATAAGGCGAAAACAAAATAAATTATCCAGCTTATCAAATTAGTCGAAATCAAACCAGTTAGTCCAATAAATCATTTATTCAACATTCCAAATTAACTAAAAAAAAATTAATTATACAGAATAAAAAAAACCCAGATTATTCGACAATTCCAAATTACTCGACGCATTCTGAAACTAAATTTGTCAAGGCAACGTTGTGTATAAGTTGGTGTATCACATTTCTCAAACGGACTGAGTTCCTTCTGAACTATCTTTGTCCTGTGGAATTATGACATTGTGTTAGGAGCAGAAGCTATTGTCCGACTCTGGTAATCTGCCTTGAGCTGTAGTGAAGAGAGAGAGAGAAGGAGCTAAATAAGGGTAGAGAGCTATATAAATGGGATAAGAGAGAGAGAGAGATAACGAGAGAGAAGAGAGGGGAACGAAATAAATAGGGGAGCTTAGAGAGAGAAAGAGAGAATTTTCATATTTTACAAAAGTACTCATATTTTACATGCATACCTCGTTTTTTTTACAGTGATTTTTACAGTATTTACAAGAAAGCTTCAATTTTTTACTGGAATAGTCTTACTACAATTTACAAGAATATTCCCATTCTTACTGTAATAATTTTTGTTTGCAAGATTAACCTAAGTTTTGTCACCATAATATTAATAGTTTTAACACGAATAAACTACTTTCTTACACGCACTTTTTATTTTATTTATTTATTTGTTTATTTATTTATTTATTTATTTATTTATTTATTTATTTATTTATTTATTTATTTATTTATTACAAGACTACTCCCATTTCGTAAAGATGTTCTCATTTCTCTTAACAAGTGTTGGATAAGTTTTACCTATCGTCAATTTTCACTCCTTCTAGAGCTTTAGAATTCTAGGTGTGATCGAGATAATCTTATATGGGACTCGAGAAATTTTCCTTTCTGAGGCAAGAAATCATCGGGCGCTTCTATAAATTATATATATGAATAAAACAAATAAATACGGTATTTTGGATTCTTTCTTTCTTTCTTTCTTTCTTTCTTTCTACTTTTCTTTCTTTCTTTCTACTTTTCTTTCTTTCTTTCTTTCTTTCTTTCTTTCTCTTTAAGTAAATGGCTTGACATTATGCTGTTCTCATTAAGATCTCACGAAGAGCTACAGGTAAAGACATCACTTATCTCCGGACCCGGGCCAAGTCTTGTCTTTGGTAAAATTAGGTTAGGTTAGGTAGGCTTAGGTTAGGGTAGGTTAGGTCAGGTCAGGTCAGGTTAGGTTGGCTTAGGTTTGGTTAGGTTAGGTTCAGGTAATTTAGATTAAGTTAGGTTCAGCTCAGGTAGGTTTAGGCTCGGGTTCGGGTTTGGTTTCAGTTCCAAGCTCCACTGACAACCTCATCAAACAAATGTCTTTTAATCTCGCCATCAAAGAACTGGTCCCTGTAATGTAAGGCTTTTGTCTTCTCAGTGAACGAGTGATTAAAGTATTTCAATTTGATTATTATTGAAGTTCTATGAAAAACCAATTAAAGATCGAGGAGTGTTATTTTCTCTAAGGTCATTAACTGTGTGATAATCATATTGTTTCTTGGTCATTGAGTGAGTTTTTCGTTTCAGAAATATATATTATTTTATATTTCCTGAAGGTGTGTATAATGACGCAAGAACACGAAACCTTGGAACACCTGACGATATAAAACAAGTTTATTTCACCTAAAGATTAACCACCCTAACGCCTACTTAACCTAACCTAACCTGCCTTACCTTACCTTACCTTACCCCCCCCTCCCCTAGGTAAGGTTGGGGTGGTTAATTATCTGTTGAAATAACCATATTTTAATAGTACCTGAATAACACATACACACATACACACACACACTCACATGAATATTATATAATACTGTACTAGGGAAATAATCCGAGGTCCTGCAAGGTACTTTCTCTCCTATAACATATTAGCGTTCCTCCCTCCCTCTCTCTCTTCCACCCTCTCTCCCTTCCCTCTCTCTCCCTCCCTCCCTCCCCCACCCCCAGACGAAGTATTGGTCCATTACTTGCACGTTTGAGTGGACTAAGCGTAGTTCCTGGGAAATATTGGTGAAAAGTATCCCACTTATTCACGTATCCTAACAGATGTGCTGAATATAATATTTCAAGCATAGAAATTTGAGCACACACACACACACACACACACACACACACACACACACACACACACACGCACACTCACTCACTCACTCACTCACTCCTATATCCACCAAAAATTGGGATTATTCTGTAAAAACTTATAATTACAATCTAATCCCTTGTAATCAAGTTATTAAGGGATTACACGGCATTTAAGAAACAATTAGTCCACTATCAGCTGACGATGATTAGCCAGGTGAGCCCTAGTACTTATAGACCTCAAGCCCATTATACACTATTCCTAATAGGCCCCATTCCTGGTATGTGCCAGTACTAATAAGTCACTCTTCTAATGGGTCCCATTTCTTATAAGTCCCATTCCTATTAGATCCCAATCCTTTTAGACCACTGTATTAATAGGTCTTATTCTTAAAAGGCCCTAATAGACCCCATTCTCACCAGCCCCCTGTCCTGATACGCCTCAATTCTGATAGACCTAAAACTTAATAGACTCTCTAATCTAACCTAGATTAACCCTTACAAATGGGACCCAGTCGTATTTAGCCCTTGTCCTAATGACCTATAGGTTTAATGCCCCCTTAACCCTAATGAGCCCCTGTAGTCCTGATGCTAAGTTTAAGTTTGGTTAGGTTAGGTCATGCTGGGATCCCACAGTAAAGGAATCAGTTGACCTATTGTACAAACCCGCTGATGACCCAAAACTTGCGATACCATGAGCGTGACGAGGGCTTGTTCTTGTTATTTTGTTCTCTACAGTGTTCCACAACAAGGCTACAAAATATCACTCTGTCACACTCTTCTCCCATCACACAGGCTAACATAACCCATCAACAACACGTTCCTCCCCTCATGGATATGGCCTACACTCCCTCACGACGTCATGGTCTACACTCCCTCACGACGTCATTGTCTACCACTCCCTCACGACGTCCTGGTCTACACCTCCTCACGAAGTCATGGTCTACAACTCCCTCACGACGTCCTGGTCTCAACTCCCTCACGAAGTCATGGTCTACAACTCCCTCACGAAGTCATGGTCTACAACTCCCTCACGAAGTCATGGTCTACAACTCCCTCACGAAGTCATGGTCTACAACTCCCTCACGAAGTCATGGTCTACACTCCCTCACGACGTCATGGTCTACACTCCTGCATGACATTCTCACTTTTAATCTACCTTTCACCTCATCTTTATCACTCCTTGATCTTCTTCTCTCTCTCTCTCTCTCTCTCTCTTGCCACCCACTTCTGAATCATACACTTTTACCAGTTCCTTTCTTCTCAGTCTCTCAATGTGTTCCTATCACCTGAGTACACACACACCTGCCCTGATCCTCTCTCTGCTTCACACCTGTTTTTCCTACACGGATTCTATTCATATCAGGTATTCCTTTCAAGCACTTCGTCGATGGCGCTTCCCATTCAGTTTTTTTTTCCTTTTGCACTCAGGAAGGGAGAGGAAGATGATGATGATGATGATAATACTAGGAATGGTAATAATAATGAATGATGATAAGGATGATGATAGTGATGATGAATAAAGAAGTAATAATAATAATGATGATAATAATAATAATAATAATAATAACAGATGCCGTAACAGCTATGTATGTTTTGTATTAATAAAGTACTGTTCACTGACATCATCGCTATTTAAACTTATTAACGCTATCTATAAGCTCAGACAGACAGATAGACAGGCAGGCAGATTGATAAATAGACCGACTAGCAAGCATATAGAGAGATAGACGAACAAAATACAGACGAGGAAAGAGACAGTTAAACAAATTGACAGACAGACAGACAGACCAGAAAGACAGATCTAAAACACCTAACAACTAAAGTGTGTCATAACCCCCAATATTTTTTTTTTTTTACATTCATTACCTCAATAAAGTTATCAAATAGAAACAGTTGAGGATTAACCCAAGCTATCAGGATCAAAGCGTCGACAGACAATAGACACGATGATAAAAAACAAACAAAAATGAAACGGGACAAAAACAAAATCAAATAATAATTACATACACATCCTTTACCTCCCCTCCCCACCCCTCCACATCCCCGAACACTGAGCAATTACCAGAGATGAAATTAAATATACGATGCTCAAGTGAAGGTGAATACAGTTTAAAATAAATAAATGAATGGTTGTTATGTATAGTGAATATTTAAAGGGTATTGTTTGTGTTATTGTTATTGTATTTATAAAAGAGGAGAATAAAGGGTGAAGGATATTTGGATTTTATGTTTTACTTATTGTGTGTGTGTGTGTGTGTGGGTGTGTGGAACTGATAAGGAAGTAATGAACGGAGGTATAGAGCAGATAATATTGAAAGAGAAAAGAACACCTAATGAGATAAATGAATGGAAGAAACGATAATAATTAGGAGGGTATACAATGACTCGTTCAATGGAAGAGGGTAATACAATCTAGGAGTTTAATATAGGAGAGGGTGATAAAAGGGGAAGGGAAGAAGAAGAAGAAGAAGGGAGAAAAAGAAGAAGAAATACAAGGACAAAGAAGATGAAGAAAATATGAAGAATATGTGAAATGAAAAGAAAAAATGAATTAAAAAGAAGGAAGGGAGAAGAAAAAAGTAGTAAAAAAGGACGAAGAAGAAATAAGAAGAAGAAGAAGAAAGGAAGAAGAAAAAAAGAAGAAAGAGAAAGGAAAAAGAAAGGAAAAAGAAAGGAAGAAGAAAAAAAGAAGAAAAAGAAAGGAAAAAGAAAGGAAGAAGAAGAAGAACAACAAGAATAATGAAGGAAGAAGAAAAAGAAAGGAAGAAGAAAAGAAGAAGAAGAGAAGAAGAAGAGAAATAATAATAATAGAGTAACGTGCTGTATCTTAACTTCTCCGCTACAACGACGTAATCCCAGATGCAAAATGCTTTAACCCTTAGAATACGGTGATCTGTCCCCTTGAGGACGATGATATTGTACTCAGGAAGGTTAAATCATCGTACTCAAAAGGTTAAACCAGAAGACACGTACCAATATCAATAAATTATTATTATTATTATTATTATTATTATTATTATTATTATTATTATTATTATTATTATTATTTATTATTTTTTTTTATTCAGTTGTTTACACTACTATCTCCTGCGTGGGGCGTCCATTGTTGTGTATGTTAACTTGGTTGTTGGATCACTTGAAGATTAGGCAACCTAGCTTATATTATCTGATAATTAAATACCCTAACACCAACCTAACCTAACTTAAACAAATCTAACCTTACCTAATCCAACATAATCAAATCTAACCTAACCTAACCTTACTTAAATTTACCTAACGTAACCTAATCTTACTTAATATGATCTAACTTAACCTACCCTAACCTTATCTAATGCAAACTAACCTAAACTAATCCTTCCTGATACTGTCCAGGTGTTTAATCATCACGTAAAATAAACTAAGGTATCTAATCTTCAGATGATCCTATTAATTTAATTTATCAATCAAAAATATTAGAGTTCTGAGAGATTATAGTCAGCTGTCTTTCAAATCCACAGGTGATAAAGTTTGAGGGAACCAGTGTTTAAAGTTCCTTCTATTCTTATCACTGGTTCTTTCAGGATCCTCGAAATACTTCCTCACGGGACACTTACGACGCATTCAGTCTTACATGGGTACATTTTCACACCCAAACTTGCATGGTTACAGCTTTACACTCAGACTTGCAAGGGTACAGCCATACACTCTTGCAAGGGTACAGTTACATACTCAGTCTTACAAGGGCACAGCTACACGCTTAGTCTTTACAAGTTTACAGTCACACGCTCAGACTGACAAGCGCATAATTACACGCTCATACTAACAAGGGTAGAGTTACACAGACTTACACAGGTACAGTAACACACTCAGACTTACACAGGTACAGTAACACACTCAAACTTACACAGGTACAGTAACACATTCAGACTTACACAGGTACAGTAACACACTCAGACTTACACAGGTACAGTAACACACTCAGACTGACAAGGCTACAGTTACACACTTTTTTAAATTGACAATGAAACGATCTTTTGATATGGGAATGAAATTGTAGTTACAGAAACCCTTGGATGGTTGCGTTATTGGTCGTGTTTTTCTCTTAGACTAAAAATTGTGGTTCAAGTTGTAGTTTCATGTTGGTGTTGTGTCGGTTTGTAAACGTAGCTTAACTTGTTGATGTTTTCCAAGGTGTTGATGACTAGCACAGTGTGTTTCCTACGTCACTGATCACGATCCAGTTAACAGGTTAAACCATCCTGCTGCAGGTGTCTTCAGTGTTTAACAAAGGATAACGCCTCGGTGTATGGATTTAACAACATTTTATTTCTCACTGGGATTTTGGTCCCTGTTCTCGTTGTTAGACGTTAAAATGCTTATAACTGATTGTTAATTTAGAATTTGTATTACTTGGCGAAACTGACTATTTTCCAAGTAATTTGATCGGTTAAGTTTTTTTTCTCTCTGTCTGTCTGTCTGTCTGTCTGTCCGTTTACACGTTAACATTCACTCTTTGGATCTGAACCTTACCAAAAATCGTACTGCTGGTCAGCCTTGGTAAAAACTCACAACTACACAGCTTGAGTCAACATCAGGATAAAATAAAAGGCACAGGTCACTGATAAAGTTTGTTTTAACTGCTCGGCTACAACTATCACAGAGAGAGTTTGTCCTCCATTATTCTGTTACATACGATTACTTGTTTTGTGTTTTTATAGTTTCTTCATTTTGACCACTTATTCATTTATCAATTTATTCATTGGACGTTTTTCCTGTAAATTTCAGATATTTATATTGTTTAGTCATTCATGTCCTTTGTATAAATTTATGTTTATGTATTATTTCCTCTTCATACTCTGCAATGTTGTGACCTTCAGCTGTGACCTTTGGCAGTGACCTTTAACTGTGACCTTGACCTTTAATTACATGTCCCACAAACTTGAATAACTTTGTCACCTGGATAATGTGGCAAGTTTTGTAGAAGTTGATGAAGGAGTTTACTTGTATACTGATGAAACACACACACACACACACACACACACCCTACACACACCCCACACACCCACACACACACACACACCTACACACACACACACACACACACACACACACCCTACACACACACACACACACCTACACACACACACACACACATACACACACACACACACCCACACACACACACCACACACACACACACACCCACACACACACACACACACACATACCCTACACACACATACCCTACACACACACACACACACACACACACACACACACACGTCCATAGCCACACACACACACACACGATACTTTTACATCTATCGGAACAATTATCCAAACAAACACCCAAACAGATCACAGTGTGTGGCAGTGTGTGTGTGCGGTGTTTGTATCACTTAAGCAAACACTCAAACAGATTACAATGAGTGGGCTATGTTTGTAGCGCTTAAACAAACACCCAAACAGATTACAGTGTGTAGGCGGTGTTTGTAGCGCTTTGACAACACAATTTTATTCTTTTTACCATTAGTGAGTCATCAAATGAAATCGATCGCGAAATATGAATTACAATTAGCTACGTAATCCGTGTAATTATGGTTTAATCACACATATGATTATGACACACGGATCACTTGCCAATATTGGTGGACAAAATTTCCTACGTTTCAGCCATTTGGTCCCACCCTCCTCGCCCCTCCTCCCCCCTCCTCCTCCCCCCTCCTCCTCCTCACCTTCCCCCTCTCCCTCACCCCCCCTCCTATTGATAATGTTTAAGCTGAATTTATTGATTTAAAACGACTAGCTATTTCGTAATTGATTTTGTATGTGATTAAACAATTGTGCAATAGAGTTAGGTGTGTGTGTGTGTGTGTGTGTGTGTGTGTGTGTGTGTGTGTGCGTGCAGAGAACAAACAGAGAAAGACAGATAAGGAGACGGACACAAACAAAGAAATAAATACATAAATGTACAAACAGGAGATCAGACAGAGGGAGTCCAGCAGAAACAAACACACAAACACACATAGACATATCTACATACAAACACACAGACAGTCATCCAAACATTCACAGACACAAACATATGTACACAGATACACATAAGCAGACATATAAACACACACATACAAACGTACAGAACACATAAAAAGAGATAAGCAAACAAGCATACGGCCATACAAACTAGTAAACAAAGACAGACAATCAATTACGAAAACAGAGGGAGAGACAGATACTAACTCACAGACAGACGCATAGAAACTGAGAGAGAGAGAGAGAAAGAGAGCGAGAGAGAGAGAGAGAGAGAGAGAGAGAGATAGAGGGAGAGAGTGAGAGAGAGAGAGAGAGAGAGGCCAGACATTTAGCAATCTGGCTAAGCTATTAACCTTGTGACCCAGTTGTTAACCTGTTTGACCCACCTATCTCACATGCTTACTTAATACTATTGGTTCACTAACACGAGTGCAGGTACAGATAAAGATACTAGTACAGATAAAGATACTAGTACAGATACAGGCACAGATACAAGTACAAGGATATATTCAAGTGTGAGTGCAAATCTAATTACTGATATAAATACAGGTGAATATTACTTACAAGTATAGGTTCAGGTATTAGTAAAGTTCAGATACAAGTGTATTTATGTATTCAGGTAAAGATACATACTATATAGAACTACAGACAGAGATACAGGTACATTATACAAATACAGATATAAATTCAGATGTGTGTGCTGTCAGGTTCCTTTATTTTACAAGTTCTGAGTCTCGGTGGCCTGAATACCAGAATTGTGTAAATATGTTTTCGACAATAGTAAAAAAAAGTGAAGGTGTTATGGCAGTATATATTAGAACCAATGACTTATCTTGTTCTAGGACGGGGATTGAGTCGCTCGTGATGTGTAATACGTGCTTAAGTAACTCGATATATAATATACCGCAAAAAAAAAAAAAATCAGTTGTTACAAAATAGTTTTCCTTCCACTTTCATTTTCACTTCTCAACAGTTAAAAATGAATAAATGATCAACAAAGTAATGACTTCTTAAGACTCAAATCACTAGTGTACACAGTGTGGAAGATGAAGCCATGCTCTGGTGGGTAATGAGGTCAACATGAGCTCGGAGATGATGGTCACCACCTGTCAGCCACCTCTGTTTTATTACTGGTGGGTCGCTCCCTCATTACACTTTACTTGGCGATAAAATTGATCACCAACGTGTTACTTATTAAATTTAGTCCATTTTAATAGGCTGCAATTTAACGGAGAATTACGCAAGTATAGAAGCATATGAAGTCTTTTTGTCGTCAATCTGAGTTGTTCACGGACAAACTTTTCTGCAGACTATTCCACCGTGAGTGAGAGACAACCTTGTACCACTGTAAATGAGGAACATTACTCATAATAACTAACTGTGTGTTAGTGTACTCACGGTGTCCTACTGCCCCCACACCACATGTCTTGCCTTCAAGTACAGTATATCCCTATAATGGCCCTAACAAGTAGATTAGAAAATGCCATCACACCCCACTATAACTCATTACCGGGACCAATCCTCTAGTGCACACCTGCTGGGCTGCACGTACGTGATCTAGTGCCACTTACAACAGAGCCTCAGCACGCAGGCACACAACACGTAATATTCATGAGATATCTGACAAATTATGTAAACACCATACGGGTATGTAGCTGAAACAATACAAACAGACGAATAACTTAGATTTTTTCTCTCATGTTTGACGAGTGGTCACACACACACACACACACACACACACACACACACACACACAGTAGGATCAGGTTCTGGGCTAACATATTTGGAAGGGATCACCATGAACAGTCGCAGAAATTTATTGGCTAATAAATCATGACAATATTATGTATAGTAATCATTATCATTATGTTTAGTAGCACCGTAATTATTATTGTTATTATTAGTAGTAGCAACAGCAGAAATATTCTTAGTAGTAATAGAAGCAGCAGCAACAGTGTGGCTATTAGGGGTGGAGCTGGAGGTCACGTTAAAAAAAAATATTAGTATTAGTAATATACTAGTTATATTTATACAATTATTTATTTTATTATTGTCTTTATTATGTCAGTATCGTTGTCATTATTTATATCAACATCATCATTATCATCATCATCATCATTATCAGTACCGGTAAGTGTACTCTTATTATTAAATTCCTGAGCTATCTTGAGGAAGCAGAGTTTAAAGAGACGGGTCAACACGCATGGGTGGGGAGTAATATCCTCTCCTTGGTCTTTTGGGACAACCCCTTCCATTACCCCCCTCCCCCTTCCATTACCCGCCCCCCCCCTCCACTTCCCCCCTTCCATTACCCCACCCTCCATTACCCTCTCCCCTTCCATTACAACCCCCTTCCTTCCTAATTATCGTACCTCTGGTGCCGGGACAGAGGAGGCCAAGCCCACCATCAGGTCATAGAGGCGATAATCCTGTTATAACATCATTAAGATTTTCGAAATTATTGCCTCGTGGTATACAATGTTTTTGGTCCTAAGGCTGGACGAAAAAAGTTCTCGGTAAAAGTTGAATAATGAGTTTCGGGAAACTGATCTCCGGAACGTGGCTAATGAAGTAAATTAATTATATATTCCTCCTTTATTATGATTCTCGCGGTAACTTTGTTATTGTAACAAAAAAAATGAATGTATATATGTATGTACGTATGTAATAATAATAAAAATAATAATAAACGGTTTATTAATAGAGTTGCATCCAGTGGCTGAAAATATGCAGACTTACATTTGATTTAGACATGATGATATAATATGCATTGAATACCTTTACAGGGCTGTACAGTACATAAATCAGGAGTTGTTTATTATTTTTACAATAGATGGGATGGTGCTATTCGTATATCTATCGGTGCGGGCTCTTATGGGCTGAATTTTGCTGTAGTGGCGGACTGCGCGAGGTGGGTCGGGGGCTGCCGGTGGCAGGAGGTGGCGATGACGAGGGTGGTGCATTAGTTGGCTGCCAAACCTTTCCAGTGCTTGGTGGTGGAGGTCACTGAGGGATGGCATTTCCAGGGTGGAGAGAGCGTTGGTGTAGCCGGAGTATTCTGCGCCGAGCATAATTCTGCAGGCCCTTTTCTGTACCTTCTCTAGCCGACGTTGTTGGGTGGAGTTGAGAGAAGACGACCAGGCTGGTGATGCATACGTTAGTTTGGGGAGAACAAAGGCGTTGTAGATGGTCCTCAGCTCTGGCGTGGGTGTCCCAAGTGACCTAAGTCGTCGTAGCATGTAGAGACGGTACGAGGCTGCCTTGACTGTGTTATATGTATGTATGTATGTATGTATTATGTATGTATATATGATGTATGTATGTATGTATGTATGTATGTATGTATGTATCACCACTAGCCACAGGTCATATAACATGATCGGTTCCTCGTTGACTGTATATTGCACACATTATATTGATATACAACACACCTCATCGTAATGTGTGCTAGAATTCTCTCTCTCTCTCTCTCTCTCTCTCTCTGAAGAAACACATTAGTGAATGAAAATCTGCTCATCGCCATCATCATTAGTATTGTGTTTTCTTTCTTTTGATTTTAGTTATTATTATTATTATTATTATTATTATTATTATTATTATTATTATTATTATTATTATTATAACATGAAAACAATAATATATTGACACTATTAAGTTTGATGCAGTTCTTTAAATTATATTCCTATAATTGGAGTCAAATGAAAGAACTGTTTTGTAGGTGACTCGAGGAACTTTTTTGACAGTTCTATAAAGTATTCAACAACAAGTCAGCCATGAATGCTAGTTGTTCGGGCTTCTTATTTAGGATATAATTTTATTATTTTATTTTATTATTACCTCATTAGTAAAGTCATTATATACATGGAGGATTTATTAGGTAGGTTAAAGGTCAATAAAGTAAGGAACACAAATAATTATAGCTGGAGAAACTACTGTATACCTCTTGCTGTATTCCCATGGACTGTATCTCACTTGTTGTCTTGTAAGAGATGTATTATAAATTATATCATACATTCAGTTGTCTTAGTCGCAGATGGATTTTTTCTTATATGCCGACCTAAAGAAAATTTTAATGTAATAAAAATACGTGATTTCCTTCTTGAGTATTGGGCAGTTTATCTATTTATTTATACTTCATATATACTGTAGTTACGTCATGTGGTAAGAATGTGTGTGTGTGTGTGTGTGTGTGTGTGTGTGTGTGTGTGTGTGTGTGTGTGTGTGTGTGTGTGTGTGTGTGTGCGTTGATATACTATACATGCCTGAGCCATTCTGTATGTGTATATTTGGTTACATAGAGTGAGTGTATGTATGTGTAACTGTGTAATTTGTATATGTATGCATTTATTCGTTGTTTTAGTTAGACTTTCTATAAGTGTAGTAACAGACTAAAACATACACACACACACACAGACACACACACACACACACACACTTCATTAGAGAGAAAGACCAAACCCTTAGGAGTCTTTGGTCACAGATGATAACGAGAACATATTTACATTCTTGAAGCAACATCTTTCAACTCTCAGGGGCGGGAGAAGCTAACATGATGCTGTTTATGTAATTGTCTCATTATCCTGTTTTGTTTACCTTGGATCCAACCCCCCACCCCCACCCCCACCCCCCTAGAGTCAGAGAACCAGTTAAATATTTTCTTTAAACTTCGGGTAGTACTTTGCTCTTACTGGTTAATAGGTGGTTGGCCCCCCTTAACTTCCTGGTTAATGGGTGATTAGCCCCTTAACTTATGTCTATTTTCTTCGTTCTTGTGTACAGAGGAATAGTTAGGGAGGGTCTGGTGGGGGCTAGAGGGGCCATATGTTGTGTATGTAAATTGATATATGTAGTTTGTTTTGTTTATGTTCAAATTCAGTTAAAACTCGGCATGCACTTGAGCGTCTAATGTTGGGTGTGTGTGTGTGTGTGTGTGTGTGTGTGTGTGTGTGTGAGTGTGAGTGTGTGTGTGTGTGTGTGTGTGTGTGTGTGTGTGTGAGTGTGAAGAAAGAGATATGAGTGCCCGGAACAGTGAGAGAACTTACATACAAGAAGAATTTAACTAACAAGAAATATGCAGGTAAAGGAGAAGAGAGAGAGAGAGAGAGAGAGAGAGAGAGAGAGAGAGAGAGAGATCCAGCACTCACACTTTGACTTCTCCATGGCGCCTCACACTCGAACACTTTGTATTGTTCTGTGAGGTAACTATGGCACTTGAGCACCACAGCACCCTTTAAAAGTATAGGTAAGGCTTTAAACTCCACCGCACCTCTGGGTTAACACCTGTAGTTTCTTGTTGTATCGATGTTCTTCAATGTTCCTGAGTGTTATTGTCCCGTTGAATATCCTAGCATGTATAGCACGGTGTCCATTTCAACATGTAATAGTGTAGAGTTAAAATATATTATTCCCAGTATATTTATCCATAACCATGACATATATACCTCGGCATCCGTTCGTATATATACACCCTGGTTATAAAACGTGTCCCTGCAAACATCTTCTCCGGAAACATGAATTACTCAGAGCACCGCAAGGCCAAGTTCCCCTCTCGACCTTTGGTGATCTTCTGGATTATTCAGGTCTCATGTACCGGGGAGTGAGGGGGAGTAAGGAGGCTGGTGAGGGAGAGTGAGGTAGTGAGGTGCCTGTGGGCGTCTCCTCCTCCTCCTCCACAGTCACGCACTCTACCCTCACATTCTGGCCTCAAGGTGCACACACTCTCCTCGTGGTGGTCAACGTATATTCAGTTTAATCTCCTGACGTCTGCAGGAGGGACGAATTTCTTGACCAGGGAAGGAAAATATTATTTGTTGGCCAAGGGGAGTGACCTGCCACACACACACACACTCTCTCTCTCTCTCTCTCTCTCTCTCTCTCTCTCTCTCTCTCTCTCTATATATATATATATATATATATATATATATATATATCTTGATATGGAAAGGAAACAACGGTGCTCCGTTGTTTCCCTTTCCCGTGTGATTTATCAAGATTTATCTTATCCACGTTTTCATTGATCTACATATATATATATATATATATATATATATATATATATATATATATATATATATATATATATATATATATATATATATATATATATATACACGAGGGTGTATATATATACGAAAGTTTGTGAACAAAAATGTTCTTTTTTTTCATGAATATGAACAAATATATGGAACTTTTGCATAACTTTTATTTTCATATAATTCTTAGAAGTTAACAAACTTAAAACTGTTTATCATAAACTGTTTCTCCGTTTATCCTGAAAGACAAATATACAGTATAGTTGTCTTGAAGTTGAACCATCGTGGTCTTGGTGGTGCAAAAAATAACGTTGTGTGGTTGAACCAGTTGTGTTGTGGTTCATGGTGTTAGAGGTGAACCAACATCTACTTGGAGTTCTCCCTGTTTAGTATTCTCAGGTGTTAGAGGCAGTGAGATCCAGAGTGGAGATCGAGTTACCCGGGTAAGTCTTCACGGCAAGTTGTGTGAACAAGAGGAGTGTGTTGAAGACCTTAAGGTGGATCGGACATGACATAGCAACCATGTCGTGCCGAAAACCCAAAACAAAACCCGCAACCATTATTTTTCAAATAGAAAAGAAAAATTAATGTTTTTGAATCCGGCATCTGACCTTGTCCATGTGGTTGATAACGTCGGGGTAGGCATTAGGTGGAGGAATTACAGGTTTATTGACATATTTCTTCATAATTTTTCAACTCCAAAGGAAAATATAATTATCTGTGTGACGGTCACTGGTTTCAAGCTTGATATTAATGACTTGTTGCTATATAAACAATTCATGAAAGACATCAACCTTTTCATCGTTTAATGTGAATAATTATATGAGTCCTTGTAAAGAGGGTGAGATTTGACCAGATATGTGATGACGTCATTGGAGGAAGGGAGGGAGGGACATGTTGACAGGTTCAGATATTTTGAACAAGTAGATAATATAGTTTCAAACTCTGGTCAAAATGGATAATCCTTATAGAGTATAATTGAGAATGAAACCATTTTTATTACGCCGAGAAATCGCAGTAACTAATTCATTATTTCTTCGTAGGACATAATTGTATTGACTTCTTGGACCCCACGTTGTCCCCCACAATTATCAGTGTCTGTCAGTTGGAGCATTACAGTGTATATACAGTATGTTACGTTTTTTTGCGAAATCGATTATTTTGCAAAATTCCTGGCACGCATATTGGTAATTTTGCGAATTAACTTACAAACAGACAAACCAAAGTAAAAAAAGAACAAGACCACTTAACTGTGTATCAATCTACACGAGCCATCCAAATCTAACCTAACCTAACCTAACCTCTCACTTATCCTGACCATAAGGTTAGGTTAGTTTAGGGTGTCTGTAAGTTATTTCGCAAAATTACCAATATGCTTGGCGGGAATTTTGCAAAATAACCAATTTCGCAAAAAAGAACGTAATATATATAAGGTTAATATTGTATTGATTTCCTGTAACTTATTATTTGAAATTTTTAATATATTGCTAAATTCCCACAACAATTATGCTTTATGAAGTTGTTTGAATTGAAATTTGATCTGTAACTGTACTGCAACACATGTATCAGCTTCGGTGATTACGCAGGCTGAGGACTGGAATATTTTGTACTTTTTAAACAGATTTTATGAAAAACGAAACCAATTTTTAATCCATTTTATCAAAAGTAGCAGCAAACTCACAGAAAATATTGTGTTTGGACTTGTCCTTTGAAGATGAAACACTAATTATATTTCAAGTTTTTTGTAAGTTTATTCGGAGAACTTCGGTATAAATAAACACGATCGTGCAACTTTTTGTTCCAAGTTTTTACAGAGTCTTCCATTCTGAACAGGGAAATAAAAGAGGAAGGGCGAGGAACCACTACGTAGAAGCGCCACCCACAGGCGTCGTTGGCGAGGAAATACGAGAAACAGTTTAGTGTGACGACCTATTCCTGTCACGACCAGCCCTCCTTACCGTACATTACCAGACAACACTTCCTGAGCGTGTTACCTGTGACGCCAGGGAGGGAACATCACACTACTGTTGGCTATATTTATAATGATCTGTGAGGATGATGCCTGGTGCCACTTGGGAGGCGTATACTGATTCTGTTTATAGCTAGTCAAAAAGTCTCTACTGACGACAACTGCTGCTCTTCGTGTCTCCATAGAAAACCAACTCGAAAGGTCTATGCTCGGGATGATTCACTAAGTGGCTGATCCTGGAGTAATCTCATGATCCACCCACTGACAACAACTCTCCTCGTCTGGTGTTTGGGCTTATTATTTTTTTAGTTCTAAAGACCTAGTGATTAAGTTACTTCATTACGAATACTACGTTTTTGAATTAATCTCTTTGATGTTGTTACTGAAAGATGTTTAGATCTAGCCAGTACTTGATGTGATGATACCTTGATACTGTATCGTGACCTAACCATCCAATAGTGGCCTTGGAATCACTGGTGATGAGAGTTAACAAGAATTCATAAAGTGACATGTCAACCTCATAATTTTGTGTATATGTTAAGTTCAAAGACAGAATTCACTCACTGAACGAAAAAAAGACCACAACGCGTTTTGGATGGTCTCAAAATTCCTCTAACCTAACCTAACCTGTTATTATTGTTGTTGTTTGGTTATTATTAGTATTATTTTGTTGTTATTATTCTCCCCTTCCTATAAAAGCTTCCTGATGAGGTGGAAGTTTACATACATACATACATACATACATACATACATACATACATACATACATACATATACCTTCAAAACAGCTTCTCAATCAAGGAAGTATATCGTACAGGTATTTTACTCCAAATCAATTACAGGTGAGAAGTTTTACAAAAAATAATTCTTAATCAACGAAGTACTTTTAAAACAACTCTCATTCACCGAGATATTTAAAAAGATAGTTTCTAATTAATGAGTTATTTATCTACACAAGAAGTGAGTACGTACTTGAATCTTATTAATATAAAATAGATAATTATTACTATAGTTAATATTTACTTTACAATTCTAGGATATAAATATGAGTAATTAGATATATATTATGTATTATATATTAACTGGGCAACTATTATATAACACTTGTTGGATACTTTATCAATAAATTTAAAACATAAGTCATCAATACACGTAAACAAACATCAATATAGTAAATACATTTCTAGGCGTTGATTATCTATGGGATTTTTTAGTATTACCCCCCTGATTCTAGTACACTATCAGCCAGAGCACTCGAGGCAGGAACAGGTTGACTAGTGAGGGAAACGTGTCATTATTATGCAACTGTCTAGCCTCAGAACCCTCACTCCTCTACAGACAGAACTAGAACCTACAGAGAGAGAGAGAGAGAGAGAGAGAGAGAGAGAGAGAGAGAGAGAGAGAGTGAGAGAGTAACAGATAACAGAGACCTAAAAAAGACATAAAAACAGAAAGAGTAACACATAAGAAGAAAAGAAGAGATGGTTGAGATATATATAGAAACCCTTGAATATTAAGTAAACGAGGATAATAAACCGCTCGTGTGATAAATTCGTATCGGATCCCATTAACATAATCAAGGTATGACGAGCACAGTTGTGAACATTTGCATAATTTCAGAGACTTTGATGAAGGAAACATGCCCACTTTTCTTTTTTTCCGAGTGAGGGAAGGGTTAGTCCATGTGTGTGTGTGTGTGTGTGTGTGTGTGTGTGTGTGTCAGACAGGTTGAGAGTTGGGGTGGGGTGGGGTGGGGTGGGGAGATTAGGTGGAGAGATGATGAATATGAAATTTGGCAGACCCATCTCTCACCCCCTCACCCCCCATGAGTGGATGAGGCAATTTGGGTAGGTTGATGAGAAGGAGAGAGAGGGAGGGAGGGAGGGAAGGAATAGTCATCATATATATTATTAATATGTATTTTACAATGAGTAGGGTTAGTTATTATGGGATTGCTGAAAGGATATTATTATTATTATTATTATTATTATTATTATTATTATTATTATTATTATTATTATTATTATTATTATTATTATTCTCACTATTCACAGTTTCATGCAAAATTAACTCCATACATACAGGGTTTTAATACAGCTTCACTAAAATACGGTCCCACACTCATAAAGATTCACCGAGTTACCGTATCATGTAAATGCAGGTCCACACGAATACAGATCCACTCAAGTGCGGCTTCACACCAAGACTACAGTTATGAGGACAATGAGGATAAAATTGTGTTTCTAATGGATGAGGTTGCTCGCTTCAGTGCACACGTTGGATAAAAGTTTTATATATTTAGTAAAGATTTTGTATTAGAATATTGCTTCTGAAAATTGAATGAATATTAAAGGGAAGTGAGAGTGATGGAGGATTTTCTCACTATCGTTCACACGTTAAAGAAAACGTGAGATAACTGACTGGCAATTGACTCTCTCATCGTCCTTCATGTATAATTGGTTTCTCAGCAATAATCTAATTTATTTTCAGCCTTTAGGTACAGAGTTAACGGCACAATAAAGTACGACCATTAAAGTCCAATAAACAACAGGGGAAGAGAGGCTCCGCGGCCTTAACTTACGAGGGTCGTGACAGCTGCGACATTTTACGAGGGTAAGGGGATATACTTCAGCCTCCCTTCTCCAGACATCTCGGCCCTACGCCTTACGATCCTTACCACGCCTGCATCCTCTACTAATACTTCACACCCACACCTCGATATGTACTCCACGTCCACACGCCTCGTCAGAACCTCTACGCCCACACGTCAAGTCATATATCCCGGGGCCCTCAGACGCTCACCCCTATACAGTAGACAACACCCACACACATACAACAGAACATAAGCCCACGTACAACACACCTGTCTCTATACCCATACAAAAACACGTTTATGCAAATGCCCCCCACCCGTGCCCCTTGCCTACACACGCCCACCAATAAAACACGCGCCCACCCTCGCCTACGTCCAGACTACTGACAATATGACCCTCACCCATGCAGCCCGTCCCCCCCTCCTCAGCCCCCTTCCCCCAGCTTCAGCCCCCTAGCCCCCGCCCCCCTAGCCACCGCCTCTGTAAAGTTTATGTTCATACCAGTTTACTCACGATCTACTTGACATGTGTGTTTTATGTTATGTAGGGCATCTCGTGTCATATGTAGGTTAAGGCGCCACCTTCTCTTGACCTCATGGAAGTTACGGTGCCTCTATACTGTATACCTTAACCTGTACTTGTACGTGTTGATATTGTCACCAGATATGAAGATATTTCATATCTCGAATCTATATTTTTACTAATATTTTCACCATATGGGAAGTGTTGTGTCTGTGATTCATAATTAAACCTTTATGTAAACTTTAAAACAGTGTTACCACGTAGGAATCATTGGAGCTGTAGTGTATACCTGTATTAGTTTTTGTAGTTTTTGATGCTGTCACAATATGGAAATGACTGTATGCATAATTTAAAGGTAAATCTGTGCTCTTTTTTTTTTACAGGCATTAGCCCATCCGGGCACAGGTCATTTTATAATGACCTACATCAAGGCCTGGGGGCGAAAATATAATAAAATAATAATAATAATGATAATAATAATAATAATAATAAAGTCATAAAAAAATCAAGAGTGAGAAATGATATATGTATGTTGTGTTGTCAAACTAAGAGAAACAATTGAGACCCTGTAATTGTGTGTAAATGAGGCAGAAAGTTTTATGAGTATGATTAAATAATGATGAACCCGAGCCCACTGCTTCATTATTATGCACGTTCAGTCTTCGCTCCAGGGTGGTAAGTGGCGGTAACTGCGACGCTCCCAGGCACAATTACAAGACTGTGTGAGTCACGCGGGGAAAAGTAAACTTGATGATAGTTTTAGAAAGATCTTTAAAGTTATTTATCTGGACTACAACTACTGTACAAGAACATTACACACACACACACACATTGAATTAATCCCCTGTCAAGTTTGATACACAAATAATAATTTCATCATAGAACCACAAGTCATTAAAGAATTCATCTCTGATATGTTTTAATCTATGGTTTAATCTATGAAGGCAGAATAGTCACACTGGCTGTATACTCCCTGAATGGTAACTTTTTCGTTATTATGAGCAAACGAGTGAGCGAGTAACACCCTAACCTAAAGATCTTGTCATAAGCGATGCACCATATACACAGCGGTGGTTTATATAGCCATTACATCTCTAGATACTGTCAGTCACATTACAATGATGACTGATGCCACGTGTATAATGACTTCTATGCCTTTACCTTTATTCTGAGTTGATAAAATTCGCTTTTGTTTGGAGTTTGCTAGTACGGTATACATAAATAATAAATGGCTAATTGGCTTATATTTTGTTACATTTTTATTGTAGGAATTTTTTTACACTGGATATCATAACATTGTTCCAACGCTGCCATTTATCTCTGATGAATTGTGCGAATATTTATGCTGGAACTTCTAATAGTTTTACTCTTCCTTCCTTGTGGTATTGATCAATCATCTCCTGCTGCTCTTACGGTCTTCCTGTGTGTGTGTGTGTGTGTGTGTGTGTGATGGCTGCCGGTGTTCAAATGGTGGAGACGTGATGTATTGCGGGGTTTGTTTTCTGTTGATGCAGGAAAGTGAGTTCCATTTATTTCTCCACTGGGAATTTCCTGTTCGTTTTCTTCTTCGAGTATGAGTTCAGGGCGGCTGTTTTATTGTGCTTGGAACATTTAACGTCACAAATAACTCATTATCATATACCAAACTTCCTTACGGATATAACACCAGTTTTATTTATCCATAATAATCATTAACTGATATTGTGTTTTGTCTCTATCTTGTCTAAGGTTACTTTGATGTCTAAAATTTTATTATTCAAAATATTTCTTGAAAAAAGCCTCGAGCATATAAAAGGACTATTTATGTCCTAAGTTATTCATTTATGTCCTAAGTTATTCAGCCTATTTTTCAGTGCAATCAAGTTCTGTTGTTATTTATATACTGTAGCTAAAGTACTGTATAGTAACTAGTATCGACCCGACCCGGTATATAGCAGGTCTCGGGAGTTGACATCTGTTCTGCACAGTGTAAGTACATGTTGAGCAAAAGTGGTGGGATATATATATATATATATATATATATATATATAAATATATATATATATATGCTGATAACAACAAGAAAACACGAAGTTCCCAAGCGCTTTCTTGTAATTCACATCTTCGGGGGTGAGTACAGACTAAGGAGAATTACTTGAGAAGGCTAATATATACAGTAGAAGAGAGTGAGATCAAGTCCCTAGGGGACAGCAGGTGTCCACAATGTTCCGGTCATAAGGCAGTGACCCTTACTAATCTTCTTAATCCAAAGAAATTGACCATGCCATCTCTGAGCACAGCATCTGTCCGTAGTCAGGTCATAGGGTAAGATGATCCAACCTTCTCACCTGGTTACAAATCTTCTTAATCACAAAATTATCCAGTTTGTACATAACATTACTCAAATTCATGTTGACAGATTCGGTATGTTTAATGAGACCGGATTCTATGATGTTCCTACTGACAATTGAATTACAAGGTAGTATTGAGGAGGCATTATCCCAGTCAATGCAATGTTTATTATCTCTCATATGAATGAACAAAGCATTGGATTCCTGGCCTGTCCTAACACTATAGTTATGCTATTTAAGTCTAGTTATAAGATCTTTACCTGTCTGGCCTAAGTAGAACATATTACATTCCTTGCAAGGAACCTTGTAAATGCAGCCGCCTGCATTGTTGGGGGAGTTCTTAATTAACATTTGTTTTACAGTGCTGACCTCTGAAGATGTGAATTACACGAAAGCGCTTGGGAACTTCGTGTTTGCTTGTTCCCTTGTGGTTATCAGCATATATATATATATATATATATATATATATATATATATATATATATATATATATATATATATATATATATATATATATATATATATATATATATGATCATCTAAAAAGAATGCCTAGATTTTAAATGCGTATATATTATAATTTGGACACATTTTTCGATGACGTTGTATCCCTGCATATAAATTTGTACATTGAATGTCATAATTTCCATTTCACGCTACAAATATATAAAAATGAGAAACAGTATTGTTCAGGTTAAAAGTTGTTTTAAGGGTGATTTTAACTTCATGCCTCACAGCTTTCTGCTTCTCTCTTTTCAGTGTCAATTAAGTTGGCAGCGGGGCCAGCTGGGATAAGGAAAGGTCAGTACATATCTGATATTTCACGCATTTCCGCCTTCTCTCTTTTTATGACACAAAAGCTATAATTTTTTATTTATACTTTGACGAAGATAGAGGCTGTTAGCAAATATATATATATATATATATATATATATATATATATATATATATATATATATATATATATATATAATATATATATATATATATTTCATTCGCCCAATCTAGCACGCGGACTTCTACATATACATATATATATATATATATATATATATACATATAGTCTTATATACTCGAAGTATTATCTCCTGTGTACAAAACAAACTTCTATTGTGTACAGAGCAGGGCCTCAGCTGCGTCAGTGTATGTGCGTGTGTGTGTCAGTGTAGCTGCTGTCGTGTCTGTGTTTGTCACTGTTGTTGTGTGTGTCTGTGTCTCCACTTGCAACATACTAAAAAGAAAACAGTGAGTGCCTTCAGGGTGAGTGTGCACCATGTTGGTGTTTGTTCTGTGTCTGTTTGTAATCTTTTGTAGGTGCACATGTGTGTTATTTACTGCTGTGGTTTATTGTTAGTCTGTCAGTGTACCAAAGTAGCATTACCTTGTGGAAGGTACCAACGGGAATGGTTATTCGTAACTTTCCCCGAGATGCGCTGAGTATCGACCCTAATATACAGATGATATGAAACTACAGGACAAATGTCATTTCGATCTTCGAGTTTATTCTTAAGCTGTTGAATGGAAACAGTATTTCGAACTGGAGCACTGACGGGCGGACGAACAGGGCCAACACTTTGTACCTGTACTTCATAATTATACCGTATACTATAGCGGAGACAGAAAGACATGACAGCAATATATACTAAGATACGTCTCTCCGTGAGGCCCAGCGAGGGAGGAGACGGGGTGGGCTCCTAGTGTTGTGTTACTGAGGTACAGATGACGAGCGGTACTGTACCACACACTCAGCTCACCCCATACACCACTTTTGAACTTACCTTTATGTCAACAGTCACCGTCAGTCTGGTGTTATTGATTTTCTTGAATAGTTATCTTATTGTGGCTATGGGTTCCAAAATTACACACACACACACAAATTCTTGGACCTTGATCAAACACCATATCTGCCCCGTACAAGTAATCTCAACACATCAAAGTTTATTATTTTAAAACATTGACTGAACGATAAAGCCGCAACACACACCCACTACACTGCACCTTAACCTCAACCTTGACCCACTTGACGAAAGACAACAGGATTATACAGAGTGACAAAAAAAACACTAATGTGAAGGTCTGAAAGCAACACATCCAAACAAACATAAACAAACAAAAAATAAACAAACAGACGGACGTAATTAAACAGACCTACACTCCTGGTAGATCCCAGCCGAGTAATTATTATACATGACACTGTGATCTTAACTTACACTAGACGACGAGTGTGACGAATAGTGTGTATTAACAATGGTGATTATATTAACAGGCGGAGAGTTATAATAATAATAATAATAATAATAATAATAATAATAATAATAAGAGTAGTTCTAGACAGGCTCAGCGTATAAACATGTTAATCACTCAGGAACAGACGAGATATGTAGGGGGAAGGAGGGATAGTAACAGAGAAATGGAGGGAGAAGGAAGGAAGGAAGGAACGAAGGAGGGAGGGAAAGAAGAGAGAGGGAAGGAAAGAAGAAGAGGGGAAGGAAGGAAGGAGAGGAAGAGAGGAACGAGAAAGGAAGGGTGGGGTGTGAAAGAGAAGAAAGGAAAGACAGAGGGAAGGGGGAGAGGGGGATCGAAAGGGAAGGAGAAAGAGAGGAAGAAAATAGGACAGGGAGGAAGGAAGGAGAGGGTGGAAGGGAAGAAGAAGAGGAGGAGGAGGAGGAGGGGGAGGGAATGAGAGGTGGCAGGGGAGGGAGGGAAGGAGGGAGGAAGGGATGCGTGAGGCTGCTGTTGATGGCTTTTACAGTCTTAACTCCTCCCTCCCTCCCTCCCACTTCCTACATCTCTCTCTCTCTCTCTCTCTCTCTCTCTCTCTCTCTCCTCCGCTTTACGTTTTCTTTATTCTTATCTCCCTTTACCTTCTCTTCTCCCCCATTTTCGTTTGTCACGCGGCATTTTTTCTATTCCCTCCCTCACCCTGTTCTTTGTGATACCTTTCCTCTTCATTACTTTTAATCCTGTTTTATTCTTCCTCTTCATCCACCTTCTTCCTTTTCCTCTCCTCATTCCTTGTAATAATAATAATAATAACAATAATAATAATCATAATAATAATAATAATAATAATAATAACAACAACAGACGCCAGCTACACACACACACACACACACACACACACACACACACGTCAGATTTCTTAGAGTGAACTACGAAGATTATTACATTGTCATCTTCGCTCATGCTTAAAGGTTATAAGTTGTCATTCAGTGTGTGTGTAGCAACAAGCCCATCAGCACCAACAATAACATGTGACCGATAACTAGTGACAGAGAACGATAATAACTAATGATAAGAGTGCGATAACTAATTAATAATATCAATACAACAACTATTAATGAGTTAAAAGTAAAGCAAACATATCGAGGGACGACAACAGCTATAACAAGAAACATGGGATCATCTCCACCGTCAAGTGTGTGTGTGTGTGTTGGCACTTGGTTCGACCAGTAGGAAACACCCACACTAGAATTTATATCAACATCGGCCCACGGATTCGAACAAGGGATACATGTGTTCGTCTTTGGCTTCTGTTACTAAGTTTAAAGACAAAAAAAAAATGTTTTAACTCAAATACCATGAAAAGAATCACAATCAGAGAGAGATAAAGTGAGTGAGAGATAAACGAGAAGAGAGAGAGAGATAGAGAAGAAGAGAGAAAGAGATAAACAGATAGAAAGTTTATGAATAAAAAAAAAATATATAGGGCAAGCAACGACTAAAACACAACGAAGAAACAGACAAGAGTGAAGAAACGAAACCTTGACATGACCAGCAGAAGGAACATGACCAGCAGAAGGAACATGACAATAAGGAACACGACCAGAAGTAGTATGACAATAAGGAACATGACAATAAGGAACATGTCTTCACACAAGTATTTCCTCCACCCACCACCCAGTGTCGCCTCCAGTTTATCTGAGGCCCTGGGCTCTCCTCCAGAGGCCTCTCCTCCATGAGATACCTACATACATACTAACCTAGAGAGAGAGAGAGAGAGAGAGATAATTTATTTTGTCAACAGATTTAAGATATTTTTTGGATGTTGGTAGCCCCTTAACCTTGGGGCCTCTGGACTAGTGCCCAGTTGCCCCCTGCCTAAAGACGGCACTGCGTGACCCACACACCGTCCGTCAGCACCCTTGAGTCAGAGACAACAGGGAAAACTCCGAGGACATACGCACTT